>NC_081561.1:119877591-120018251 GCF_022355385.1 Mustela nigripes
TTCCATATAAGTATAGACCAGAAAACAACTGACGACTAGAAAACAACTGACTAATAGCTCTTTAAAAGAGTTATTTGTACTTAAGTCATCAAATTTATGCACTCCTTCCCACATTAGTGACTTCTAAATAGGTGAACACACCAGCCATCCTACTTTAAGCCTTCTCTTTACCAAGTCAATCAATCCCATTTCTTTCTATCAACCCCCTCATTATGCCTTGGTTTACATCCTGTAAATTGCAGTATTTTTCAAAAGAGAAAGATCTGAAACAAATATGGCAAAAATTAAAACTTGTTAAATCTTGTTAAATTATTTTCTGAAATCTCCCATATTCTTGAAATATTTCATAATTAAAAGTTTTAATTAAGTTTCAATAAATACAGAGGTTAATAAGAGAGAGAGCAGTTTTAAAGCAACAAACTGAATGGCAAATCACTGGTTCTGAAACTACTACCTAAAAATTATCAGGTTAATGAGAGACTGAACATCTGAACATGGAGCATCTGGGTGCTTGTTTAATGTTCCCACACACATTGTGCCGCAATGCCTTTAAAGGAAATAGTTCATAATAGGTCACCAAATTTTTGAAATATGTACCAACTTTTTAAAAGGTTAAAGGGGAAAAATGAACACAAAGTAAAAGATCAGGCAAGCCCATCACAGTAGCACACCTTGAGACCTTGTAAAGACTTGAGAAACACCAACTCACTGGGGTGAAAAAGTAAACTTCAAGGTGGTCATCTAACCAAGGAAGACTAAAACTTGATCAATTTTCACAATCATCTGAAAAAGATGTTAAAGTGTTTTTTATCCCACTTTTTATTCAGCACCAATAAAAAATATATTGCATCTGGTGAAAACACTTTCTATCCCTTCACCGGTTCATTCAAGAAAAATTTACTCAGTGGGGATACATGATAAAATTGCTGACATGAAATTGTCCCCTCTCTCTTTATTAGTAATATTTTCTTCTCTAATGGATCATCTCCAAAGCCTAAAAATATGGTATAAGGGTTCCCATGTTTAAAAACCCCTACTGACTCCACAGCCCTCTTCAATTAACATCTTACTTTTCAGCTTCTCTACAATAAAAATTCCATTCTGATCAGGCTTTTACCTCCACTGTTCATCAAAAGAGCTATCAGTGTCACAAATAACCTCAACATTGCCAAATTCAACGTTACTTCTCAGGCCTTGTTTAATTCCTGTCAGTTTTTGACCTAGTCCTTCTAGAAACAGTTGCTTCCCTTTGCACCTATGACACCAGTATCTCGTTTTTTTCTCCAACACTGGCACTTTTTTCTCCTGTTGATTCCTCCTCATCCTCCTATCCTTTAAGCATTGCTGTGCGCCAAGATCAGACCTCAGACCCCTTCTCTAGCTATACTTGTTTCTTAGGTGATCCCATTCAGTCTCAAGGCTTGAAGTATCAGTTATACACTAATTCCAAATTCTTATCTCCATGCTGCACATCTCATCTGTATTCCAGATTTGTATACCCGTTACCTCTTTCACATCTCCACTTGCATGTCTAATAGTCAACTCAAACTTAAGAATAACAAAATTGATCTCCCACTGCAAATCTCCTGTGGTCTACTACCCTTTAATGAATCACAACTCCATTCTGACTATTGCTAAGGCCAAAAATAAACTTGGAGTTCTGCTTTACTCATCAGCAAACTCTCCCAATTCTACCTTCAAAATATATTCCGAATCTGACCACTTCTGACTGTCACTCTTTCTTCCCTAGATTTTTAGAATCGCCTATCTAGTCTCCCTGTTTTCATCCTTACTAACAATCTAGTTTCCACACACAAACAAGAATAATTCTTCCCCCAAACAGGTAACATTTGTGGCTCTACTCTGCTCAAAAACCTTTAAAGGTTTCCCATACCTCTGAGTAAACTTCAAAAGGTTTAAAGAACTTGGCTTTCTCTTACTTGGCTTTCTCCTCTAACTCTCCTCCTTGCTTGTATTGGGACATCCATATTGCCCTTCCTTCTAGTGCTATAACTATACCAAGCAGATCTCCCTATATGAACACTTTTCTCAAACATGCCACATAGGTAGCTCCTTCATTTCCTCAGGTCTTTGCTCAAATGTCTCTTTACCAGAGAAGCCTTCTCTGAACAGCACCCTCTTCCCTAATCCTTCTCTTGCATTCAACTCACTTTATTTCATGGCACTTATCACATGACATGTTTTCTGTGCTTTTTATCAGTTTCATCTAATAGAATATGAGCCAGATGAGGGTGAAAATTTTGCTTTGTTCATTGTAGTATCCACATCATCTAAAATAAAACAGTATTTTGGGCCTAGTAGGTTCTCAATAAGTATTTGTATAATGGCCAGATAGACCGACTGAAAAGAAAGATAAAAGGAGTTCAAAATGGCCACAAAAAAGAGGCAGTATTTACAGGTCTGGATATACACACACATATATAAAATATGTATTTTTTAATGTTTACATCATCTTCATTTCAAAACCTCAAAAATACCCGCCCAACACATAAGTTAATTTAATCATCTGATTAATTTATTTTAGTCCTTAAGGAGATGTTTTACAAACTAGTAAGTTTTCCAAACACAAAAGAAATAAAACTCTAACGTGATTTTCTCAACTCATGATGCCACTCTACTCAAAGAACTCAAGAACTTGTACATGCAGAAATTTAATCCTGAAGTTAATATTTGGGTGTTTTCTAAATTTCAGGCTAATATAATAGAAAACAAAAAGCAATGGTAAAATTTGACAGTTGCTAGAAAACTTAGAGTAGGAGTGGGCTCAGAAGGAAAACCACAGTAGAAGAATTATAAGAACAGATTCCACTCACCTGTTACTTCTTAACTAGCATTTCTATTATATCCAATAAATACAAAGAGAAGAGCTCTGAAACATGAGTTCAATCATTTTGCAAACTCCCTAATAACTATTTTTCCCCCCAAGCTAATGGCCAAAATCAGTAACTTAGGATATCGACTTTTTCACTTTTTAAATCAATGACAAAGCCTCTATTTTACTCACTTCAGACTGTCCAGGCTGCATTCACAGGTACTTTTCCTTGATTCAAGTCAATTCAAAGTCTCACAAAGCCAGCATCTTGACTAGCACCTCAGGACTGCAGTAGTGTATGTCTTGCTTTTCCCTAGTACCTTGCATGGTTCTTGGCCTATACCAAGAAACTCAATAAATATTTGTTCAATGATCTGTGACTCTTTCTAAAAGTGATCTTTAGGCTATTCCTTGTTTCCCCACCCCCAGAGTGCAGACAGTGCTAATATTTTGCAAAGTTTCCTTCACTCCTTAAAGAATGCTCATAAAAACGGTTCAAGGAGTCCCCCGGTGTTAAAAGTCCTGCTTAAATCAGGTCTATTTTAGAAAATGCATGCACACTGGGAAAAAATGCACTGAGATTATTTTTACAAAATGAGTATCATCCTCATATTAAGTTGTTCTTATAAATCATATGTGTCAGGTTTTATAATTAAGTTTCTTAAATCAAGATGAAGGTATATTTATTTCTATTGATGTTTAAAAGTAGAATTTAACATTTTTAGATTGTTTTATCTGATTAGCCTGTTGGGCATTTATTGACTTTCAAGAAAGTAAGTAAAATAATTTTTCTAAAAAAGACAAATAGAACCCTCCAACAAAGGGATGTCCATGTGGTTTTCTGTCTTTGGACATGTAAGAATTGGAAGCAAAGAAACGTTGACTTGAAGACAACTGGGGTCAGCCTTCTCCCTGCAGGCTCAAGATCAACCATCCCAGAATGGAAAAAAACGAAGAAAAGAAATAAAGAAAAAAATTGTCTCATTAGTAAGAATTTTATTGGAATGGAATGTTTTCCTTTATCAAATTTGCATGCCATGCTTCCAAGCTACACACAACTGAGTAACTTTCTAGTCACTAACTTAATTTCAAAATGACCTAGCAAAGTCTTTAAAAATGCTGGGAAACTGGGGCAACTGGGTGGCATAGTCAGTAAAGCGTCTGACTCTTGGTTTTGGCTCAGGTCATGATCTCAGGGTCCCGAGAGGGAGGCCTGAGATGGAGGCCCAGCCTACTCAGGATTCTCTCTCCCTTTCCCTCTGTCCTTCTCTATTCTCCCCACCCCCTATGTCACATCCACTCTCTCTCTAAAATAAATAAATCTTCAAAAAAATAAGTAAAAACAAAAATGGTGGGAAACGTGACCAACCTCCTCTCTGACTACTCCATAATCCCGAGATAATTCCCTCCTTTTGAAGCTCTGCTTTAATAGACCAGAATAGAGGCTTCTGAATTCATATCATTTAGTTACAAGTTCTCCGATATAAATTGGTTGCATTGGGATCACTGGGGAGTTGTTTGAACATAGACGTTTCTAGACACCACCTGCAGAAATTTTGATTCAGTACGTTTAAAAATAAAAATCTCTGGTTTAATTATTTTTTTAAAGATTTTATTTATTTATTTATTTATTTATTTGACACAAAGAGAGAGAGAGATCACAAGGAGGCAGAGAGGCAGGCTGAGGGAGTAGAAGGGAAGCAGGCTCCCTGCCTAGCAGAGAGCCCAATGTGGGGCTCCATCCCAGGACCCTGGGCTCATGACCTGAGCCTAAGGTAGAGGCTTTAACCGACTGAGCCACCCAGGTGCCCCTCTGGTTTAATTATTAAACAAGTAGGTATGAACTTTCCCACCTTCAAATATAAATATTTCTTAGCAATGATTTTATTAAAACATATACTGAGAATACTTACTGCTACCTGTAAATTTATTACATATTACTAGCTTTAAAATTATGTGTGTCTTCCAAATTCCACCCTTATTTTCCACATCAGTTCAAACCTTTGATAATGAATTTCCTAACAATTGTCTTTGAAGAACAGATCATGGAATTAGAGGAAGATAAACTCCAAAACCAGATAAAATAAGATTCCACCTTAATTTACAAAGGTCCCCAGGAGTTAGTCTATTCGAGTAACAATGAGGAGAGGCAAAATGACATAGTATGAAAGTAAAAAAAAAAAAAAAAAAAAGAATGAGAACTGAATTCAGATGTCCATTTTTGTTTGATGATAAAAAATCAGCTAACTTTTCTGGGTATCAACTTTCTGATCCATAAAATAAAGAGGAGTTTCAAAATTATATATTTTTTAAAGATTTATTTATTTATTTGAGAGAGAATACAAACTGGGGGAGCGGCAGAGGGAAAGGGAGAAGCAGGCTCTCTACTGAACAGGGAACCCGATGTGGGGCTCAATTCCAGCTCCCTTGGGATCATGACCTGAGCTGAAGACAGAGGTTTAGCTGACTGAGCTACCCAGGTGCCCCTCAAGATGATTTTTAAATGCTCCTTTCAGGTTGAATGATCTGATTAAATCAGATTCAAAGATGGATTAACCTGTATTAAATCTGAATAACATAGTTTCAGAAATAAGACAACCTGTTGTCTTATTTCTGAAACCTGTCTTATTTCTGAAACCTGTAACCTGCTGTTACAGCTAACAGCAGGAAAATGAAACTGAACACAAACATTCTCAAACATACTTGCTCATCTACATGCAAAATGGAGGACTTAAATGAGATATTATATGGTAAATGAATTAACATTTACATAGTCTACTATGAGGGAGGCATTATACTAGGCAAAAGATGTAAGAAATAAGACCCAGTAACTACTTTAAAAAACTTTACAGTATAACGTAGGAAAAAGACACATAATGCCTACCTTCTCACAAGTACTAAATACATTAAGATACCTTATTCTTTCCTCGTTGGTAATTATGCACTTTTTCTTTCCATGAATGTTTGTTAAAATTTCAACTTCAGGTAGTTATCTCCTCAGAGTTGAAAACTGTGCCACATTATATAAAGATATACTTTGCACTTCAAGGGCTTATGCTAACTACCTCCCCAAAGAAGGTACTATGGGGCAAAAAATTTACTTGTCAATAAGTACCATACATATTTCTGATGAATATGCTTTGTGCATATAATTCTTATGAATTACAAGTTATTAACACATAGAAGAACATAGAAGATCCAATGAGACCAATGTAAAAACGGGAAAAATAAAGTCTTTTTCAGATAGAAACTGATTTCCAATTGTGAACTTTGTATTTAAGCCAACTTTACAGAAAGAAAAAAAAATTATTCTGGGGGCTCCTGGGTGGTTCAGTCAGTTAAGCGGCCGACTCTTAATTTTGGCTCAAGTCATGATCTCAGGGTATTGAGACAGAGCCCTGCATTGGGCTCCCCACGCAGTGGGGAGTGTGCTTGAGATTCTCTCTCTTTTTCTCCCAATACCCCTCCCCCCACTTGAGCTCCCTCTCCCTCTCTCTCTCAAATAAATAAATCTTTAAAAAAAAAATTATTCTTAACTGGCAAAACATTGGCACATATGCTTTTTGATCAAAGGCAAAAATCAAGTCATGCTGTTCAAGAAAAATAATCTGTTCCTTTTTAGGGGCCCATTACATATTATTATTGACAATAACTTACTCTCATGAAAAGCTTCACTTTGGTCCACTAGAGATCCACGACATGAAGAGGAACCTTAGTTAAGATTCTCTGTTAAAAGGATATGGGACTATAGAGAGACTCTGTCTCTCTCCTGATTTTCTAGGCCTAGCACAGTGCCTGACACAGATGAAGACATGAAAGAATGAAATAAAAGAAAGCTGCTCAGCAAGGATCAAGGCGGCTAAACCATGAAAAATTATTCATCTAAATAAGATCATATAGCTTACACTTAATTGGCCTCTCTAAGGAGCGCTTTTCTCATGCGAGGCTACTATTATAGTATCATCACAATTAAAAAATACATGCACAGAACCTCATTCCAGATTAGAATCAAAAGCTGAATTCTTAACTTTTCACAACACTCTGAAAATGAGAAAAAAATTCATCCATGAAACATGAAATTTAGTGATGAAGATACTGGTTATTCAATCCAATCTTACTTAGAGAAAGAAAATATTCTTACTAGCTTGAGTGTACATGTGGTATCATTCATATCAAACTTTTAGCTAACGCTAAAATTACGCTTCTTTTAAACCAAAGAAGAGCAAAATACACAGGCACACTGCATTCAGTAAATAAATTAACTTATGATATAAAGGCTATTTAATACAACTGCCCCCATACCCACAACACCTGCCTCAAACGCGCACACATCCACTTTCTTCAAAATGACATTCTAGACTCGGCGATTGCTAAATTCACCCACAATTCACCATGACCAACTCCCTAACCAGACTACTTTTCAGTGTGGAGGTAAAATAAAATATAAAGGAGGCTTTTCTCCCAAAATCTGTGTGAAGAAAACGAAAAAGTTACCACGGCTATTAACAAAACAAACGAAACCTAAAGAAAGCAAATTACCCTCACACAGGAAAGAAAAATCACCCCATCGGGTCACACGTTGTGGCCTAATACCTGGCCAATATGTGGCTTGGGTCGATTTTTCTCATCACGACCCCCACAAACAGATTCCAAGAGTGGGACCAGACTGTCGTGGACCACAGACACGACTTCAGGCCCCGAGAGGGAAGACAGCTCTTGGCTTGCCGCCCAGTCCCGAAGGGGCTGTCGGGTCGCGTAGTCCCCACCCCCGAACTCCCGGGCCCGCCATCTAGCCCTGGCCGCGGCGCCCCTCCTCCTTCTCCCACCTCCACCTCCTCACCTCTCGGCACCAGCTCACGCGCGTCCCATCACTCGGTCAGCTTCTGCCTTCGAGTCTCCCTCCCTTTCGTTTTCATTTTTACTTCCCACGCCGGGTAGAGAACGGAGGGCAGAGCCGAAGATGCCAGTGGGCGGCTGCACCGCTGAGCCTCCCTCCGCACCCCACCCGGAGCTCGCCGGGGTCGCTCCCAGTCACAGCGTACAGCGCCCCGACCACCACACAGACCTGCAAACCCGGCTAGGAGGGAGGGGGCGGAGCGAGCGCGCGCCTACACGTCACCCGACCGCAGCGCCGCCAACGTCGGCACGTCGGCTCCCCGGGGCCCCACCCCGTCCGCGCGCGCCGCCGCGCGCCTCCCGCTCGCCTCCCGCTCGCCCCCGGCTCGCGGAGCTGAGCTGCGAAGGGAGCCGGGCTGGCGCCGAGGGCGCGTCCCCAAACGGGCACGGGCGCGGACGCGCGCGTTCCTGGGGCTCCGAGGTCAGGTGGGTGTCCCTGCGGGGTCAGGCCTGCTGCTTCTAGCTCGCTGCCAGAGCATTTTCCTCGCAATTACTGGAGTTGACTGCATCTTTTCTCCTAGTCTTTTTCCTAGGATGAAGACAAAGAAGTAATAATTCCTACAAAGGAGAGAAGAGCAGTAAATATGAAGTCTGAAGAACCGGGTCATTGCGATCTACATCACCAGCCACGAGCTCCCGGCTATGGGACACCTTATACGCGGTTCTCTAGTCTCGGGTCCGCTTTCCTTAAACTTTCTCAATTCTCAGTTCAGTTATCTTCAAGTTATCTCTGCTATCTGGTCCTTTGGTCGGACGGCTGCCTCCACAAACAAAATGTCTTTAAGATTCCCTGGCTCGTTTGGAAAGACTGACGACATTAAGAAAAATTAACGAACCTCAAGAACTGTCTGGGTATGTGTATACGGTTCCAGACCAAACGTCGGGCCTGACGGCCTGACTTAATGTGCCCTAGCTTCCTCCTCTTCCACCTCCGTTTCTCAGAAGGAATGTGTCTTGGTGCCTAATGGAACTGTGTTTTATAGAAAGGCAGTCAACAGTGATCCGGTTAATACTCTTGACTGGCCAAGCCATAATTGGAGTTCTGTGTTCAATCTAGATTGAGCACTTAAAAAAAAAAAAGCAAACTCAGAGAAGCTGGAATTATTTCACAGGAGAGCAGATGATGACGAGAACCCCAAAATGTAACACATAAAAGAAGTACTGATTGAAGTGGGGAGCATTCTCAGAGAAGAGAGAAAGCTACAGGAACATTGAATAAATGAGTCGTGTGATACTAGATTCGTTTCATTTGGTCTCAAGAGATGCAGACTTGAGAGAAACGGGTTCCATGTCCTGAAAAAGGAGATCTTTCTAGCAGTAGTCAGAGAAGTTGTCTGCCTTAGGATATGTGGGGGCCTCAACTACTGGATTTGACCTTAATTAGATTCTGAAGGCTTATTTCATAGGTAGGAGGTGCAAGGGAGCCATATATGAAAAGAACTAGCTCATTTTTTTTTCTTTTCTTTTTTTTTTTTTTTTAAGATTTTACTTATTTATTTATTTGTCAGAGAGAGAGCACACACAGGCAGACAGAATGGTAGGCAGAGGCAGAGAGAGAAGCAGGCTCCCTGCTGAGCAAGGAGTCCGATGTGGGACTCGATCCCAGGACACTGAGATCATGACCCAAGCTGAAGGCAGCTGCTTAACCAACTGAGCCACCCAGGCTCATGGTTTTTTACAGTCATTCCCAACCTTCAGATTGGATCAGCCCTTGGTCCCAGACTTAAAAGAATTTAGAGGTTAACTTATGAGACAAGACAAATGCATCTAAAGAAGAGAGGAAGCCACGTGATACCGAGAGGTACTAACAGTAAGTGGTAGACATTCATGTGGCAGATTGTTCTTTTCTTATCACAGTTCCCAAGAGTTAAGGGAGAAGAAGGAGATTGAAAATGGACCCTGCCTAGAACTGCCCTAGAACTAACCAAATGCGGCTCTTTACCCTTGAAATGTAGCAGAAAATGTAAACATGCAGCAAGTGCAAAATATACACCAGATTTTGAAATTTAGTACAAAAAGAAAAGTAAAATATCTTAATTCTTATATTGAGTACATATTGGAATATTAACATTTGATATAGGGTCAGTCATATTAAAAGTAATTTTACCTGTTTTTTTTTTTTTTTAATGTGGCTTCTAGGAAGTTTTAAATTACATAGGTAGCTTGCATCTTATTTCTATTAAGCAATTCTGACCTAGAGGGAAATACACTTCACTGAGCTCTGAGAACTATCTTTGTCCTCTTTGTAATCCCTGGAGGGTTTTCCAAAATGTCAGCGGAAAGAGTCTGATGACAGGATTCCTAATGAAGAGATAGAAGACTGTCTAGAAAGTGTGTTATGAGCAAAGACAAGGAAACAAGATTACAGATGCCCTCTGTAATGATAATGAGTAACCCATTGGTTTATAATGGAAGATGCTTATTGGAAGGCAGTGACAAAGTTAAAATCAAAAGCTAATCTGTAAGAAGACTCAGTTTTTAATTTAAGGAATTTAATAGTGTAGGCAATTAGGATCTGGCAGTTACAAAATGGGATTGTGGGCAGTTTAAGTGACTGTCTTCGGCTCATAATCCCAGAGTCCCAGTATCAGGATCAAGTCCCGAATGGGGCTCCCAGCTCCTCGGGAAGTCTGCTTCTCCCTCTGAGCTTCTCCCCTCTCATGCTCTCTCTCTCGCTCTCTCAAATAAATAAACTTAAAAAAAAAAAAAAAAGGAAAAGAAAATGGGATTATATGAATCTCTTGTCAATATTGAGTAGGGTGGGGATGCCTACATGACTCAGTCAGTTAAGGGAACCGGTGATCTTCACTTCAGGTCATGATACCAGGGTCCTGGGCTTGAGTCCTGCATCAGGCTCCTTGCTCAGCGGGGAGTCTGCTTGTGCCTCTGCGTGCTGCTACCCCCTGCTTGTGCACACTCTCTCCGACAAATAAATACCATCTTTTAAAAAATATATTGAGCAGGGTGGGTTGAAACTAATGGGTGGTTGGGCAACCAATTAAAACTCGTACTTCAAAATGTATTATTCTAGGGGGACGTGGGTGGCTCAGTGGGTTAAGCCTCTGCCTTTGACTGGGGTCATGATCTTGGGGTCCAGGGATCAAGCCCCTCATCAGGCTCTCTGCTCAGCAGGGAGCCTCCTCCCCCCACCCCACCCTGCCTCTACCCGCACCTGCCTCTCTCTGCCTACTTGTTATCTCTCTCTGTCAAATAGATGAATAAAGTATTTTTTAAAAATGTGTTATTCTGGGGCACCTGGATGGCTCAGTCATTAAGCGTCTGCCTTTGGCTCAGGTCATGGTCCTGGGGTCCTGGGATCAAGTCCCTGCATCAGGCTCCCTGCTGGGCAGGAAGCCTGCTTCTCCCTCTCCCACTCCCCCTGCTTGTGTACACTCTCTTGCTGTGTCTCTCTCTGTCAAAGAAATAAAATATTTTTTAAAAAAAAGTGTTATTCCACAAACAGTGGGTTATAGATTTAAATTGATTATGGTCCAAGGTTTCCCTTTCTGTTGTTTCAGTTACCTGAGGTCAACCACTATCAGGATGCAGATGATCCTTCTAATATATCATCAAAGGGACAATAGTGGCCTAATGCTATGTCACAATGCCTGTGTCATTCACTTCACTTCATCTCATCACTAGGCATTTTATCCTCTCACATCAAAAGAAGAAGGGTAAGTACACTACAATAAGATATTTAGAGAGAGAAAAAGACCACATTCACATAGCTTTTATTACATTATATTGTTGTAATTATTCTGTTATTGGTCATTGTTGTTAATCTCTTACTGCCCCTAATTTATAAACTGAACCTTAACATAAGTATGTATGTGTAGGAAAAAACATAGTATATACAGGGTACTAGCATTGGTTTCAGGCATCCACTGGGGCAGTCTTGGAAGTATCTCACACAGACGGGATTAAAAAGTATGACACGAATCTGTATTGTTTGATATGGAAATTTATCAAGGAGTACCATTGAGTAAATAGTTTGGAAAATAATACATACACAACATGAACCCATATATGTAAAATTATATATGTGTGTGTATGTAACTAGATTATTTGACTAATAGTGCCTTAATTTTCTTAAAATTCCCTCAAAAACAGAAAATCTCAAGATGAAGGTGTTTCCAGCATATTTTCATGGACTCAACATAGTCATCCATGTTTTTTGGTTCTTTTCATCTCTATGTTCTATCATTCTTAGCATGTTAGCCTTTCACTCTCACCCTTATTACCTCATGAGTTGTCAGAATGGGTTGATAAGCTCCAGATTCATGTCTAGCCCATGAGTCCCTTAGTATCTCAGTATGTGTATCTACTAGGTCTGTTCAGCTCACCAGTGTCCCACAGCCTTGGCTTCTGGATATTTTTGGTTTTACCTATTCACAGTCCATAGGTTCCCCCTCCTTTTTGCATACCCCAACTTAAAATTAACATTGGCTCTTAAAATTACGTATCTGCTGGACCCCAGTGCATTTCTTTGCCTGGAACTGAAGCTTAACCTCTGGGGGATGCTGATTAATAAAAAACTCAATTCTAAAATGAGTTTCCCCAGTCTTTTTAATAAATGATGATGATACAGGGAAAAAAATTATGATGGGAGACGCTGTTGGTTGTCTACACAGTCACCATTTTTCTCCTCTTCCTTAATAAAATGAATTTGTTAGGTCATCAAACAACTAAAGGAATGTGAGCTCTTCCTGTTACCCTGGAAGTAATTCTATTTCCTTTTGAATAAGAATTTTGTAGAGGTGGTCATGTGACCAAGGGATAGTCAGCAAGGGGGGGTTCTGCAATAAGTTTAGTCCAAATGGCAAATATATGCTTATAAGTTCTATAGAGAGCTATTCTTGGGTAACAGTTCAAGATGAGATGGTAGACTTGGCATATAATTTGCCTAATGTTCTTTCCTATACAGTGCTGAAATAAAAATTTAGAAGTAGGAAAACTGAGGAATAAATAAAAAAATGAAGATAGTGTGTGTTTGGTGCATGTACTTATGTGGAGAGGAGAATGCTCAGTGGAGAAGAGAAAAGTAAATGAAACTTGAACAGTTTCCTGGGAAACAAGGCTAATGGTAGAGATTTGACTAGGAATAACACCTAAAACCATTGCCAAAAAATACAGTGAAGAAGCTACAAAAGAGTTGGTTGAGGCATGGCAGAGAGCAGAAGTAAGAATAAGGGCTGAAGGGGCGCCTGGGTGGCTTAGAGGATTAAGCCGCTGCCTTTGGCTCAGGTCATGATCCCAGGGTCCTGGGATCAAGCCCCGCATCGGGCTCTCTGCTCAGCTGGGAGCCTGCTTCCTTCTCTCTCTCTCTGCCTGCCTCTCTGCCTGCTTGTGATCTCTCTCTGTCAAATAAATAAATAAATCTTTAAAAAAAAAAAATAAGGGCTGAAAATGGGGTTGACATTCTATATATGGTACACTTGACTCAGGCACCACACACATTTCCTTCTTCATTGTACATACTGAGAGCTGACAAAGACACCTGCCACCAAACAAACAAAAAAGACCCCAAAAGTCTTGAAATGAATTGTGCAAATAGTAGAGAGGAAATGAAAGCTTTTATGTTGACAACACAGTGTAATACCATTTTCATTGTGGTACTCAGGGCCAGCATTCAGAGAGCTAGTTACTTGCCTTCTCATCCTAAAGTAAAACCTGATATTTAGCATTCCTGGTCCTACCCTATCAAACCCAGGCACTTGTTCACAATTACTACGTAGGAGAGAAAACTGGAAGACATCCTGCTTAACTAAAAGCAAAGAAGGGCACCTGGATGGCTCAGTTGGTTAAGTGTCTGCCTTCAGATCAGATCATGACCCCAGGGTCCTGGGAGTGAGATCCTCATTGGGCTCCCAGCTTCTTCCTCTTTCCCTGCTTCTCCCTCTCCCCCTGCTTGTGGGCTCCCTCACTTGAGAGAGCCACCCAGGCCCCCCTGTATAAATAAAACAAACAAATCAGTTACCAGTTTATATATACATACATATTTAATTTTTTAATTTTTTTATTTAATGTACTTAAATACTTTAAACATATAAAATATATACTTTATATATTTTGCTGAATATTTATATGCATTTTATATGTGTATTTATCACATAAGTAGCAAATACAAGTAAATCTTATGTAACATATATAATATAATATATATTTAGATAAATATTTGTGTTATATAATATGTGTATGTGTATAGAAATGTACAATAAAGAATAAACAGGCAAATCAGGAAATCACTGTTATGAAAGAGAGAGAAAGGAAAACAAAAACAAACTCTAGAGGAAACAGATATATTTCACAAAATAGAAGGGAACATTTTTTAAAAACACTCCAATTTATAAACTTAAGTATTCAGAATATATTTTATCTATGAGCTATAAATAAGGTACTCCGAAAAAGGAGCAACCATAGAATCATATAGTTCAGAGACACTGAACACATGATTCCTTAAATGAGAAATTCAAGGGAAGTACCAGAGATAAAATCAAAGAAATCTAGAACTTAGCATACAAAGACATAAACAGAAAATATGAGAAAAGATGAAGAGTCACAGAGAGCCAATCCAATGGACTAACATTCAACCATTAGAAAAGAAAGAGATTTAGAAAAAAAAGTGAGAAAAAAAATTTTAATTATAAGAGGGTTTTTTAGAATGTAGAGAGAAATGTTTTCAGATTGAGTAGAAAAAGATAGGGTATCAGAACATAGAAGGAAAAAGATTGATACTTGGAGATATTATCATGTAATACCAGGAATAAAAACTAGGGGGGCACCTGGGTGGCTCATTTGGTTAATCGACTGCCTTTGGCTCAGGTCATAATCTTGGAGTCCTGCATCGGGCTCCCTGCTCCACAGGGAGTCTGCTTCTTCCTCTGACCCTCCCCCTTCTCATGCTCACTCGCTCACTCTCATTCTCTCTCTCTCAAATAAATAAAATCTTAAATAAAAAGAATAAAAACTAGGAATACTAGTCAGTAATAATAATATAATAAATCCCTAAAGTTTATAAACATAAAAGACATGTTATCAACAAAAGAATTAAAATCAAACCTATTGGGGCACCTGGGCGGCTCAGTTAGTTAAGCTTCCAACTCTTGATTTTGACTGGGGTCATGATCTCAGGGTCACGTGATCGAGCCACTCAATGGGCTCCTTTGTGGATATGGAGCCTGCTTGAGATTCTCCCTTTCCCTCTGCCTCCCCAACCCTCTCTCTCCTCTTCAAAAGAAAAAAAAAAAAAAAAAAAATAGACCTAACAGCATTGGGTCCTAGAAGACAATGACAGAATATTTTCAAAGTCTTAATGGTAGATATCGTTCACTATAGATGTCTATATTTCTTCAAATTAGCAATTAACTGTAAGAGCAACATCAAGATTTTTAGACCATCAAATGTGGAACTGCAGAAGATTTTCCTCCCATGTGATCTTCACCCCAGCAAAAATAAGGCCAGAAACTGGGAAATAGTTCAGAAAAATAAGGCTGAAAACATGTAATTCTGGAAAAGGTATACCAATCTTAGAGGCAAACCGACATTCCCAAAAGGGGCTGTGCAGCATGTCTAGAGAGAAAGCAGTATAGATGAAAGAAGGAAGAGTTCAAGGAATAGGTTTCTATGGAAGTAAGTGGGAAATCCAATAGGATAAATGATAAAATAGGGAATTTTTTTTAAGTGAAAGCTGTAGTAAATCAAATACTACAAGGATAAAATATGTAAAGGGGTGGTAAAGGAAATTCAGAAAAAGAAAATCATTAGGAAAAGGGTCAGAACAGTTCAGAGGACTACCCTTAGGTCTGAGAGGAGAAAGGGAGCTAGCAAAAGAGAAAGAGTAGCCAAAGAGGAAAGAGATTAGCAAAGATATTGAAAATCACTTTTTGAAAAAGTCATCAAGGTTAATTCCTGCTCAGAGTCAAGGAGAATGGAGACTGAGTTAATGTCTTCAGAGATTTATGTAATTGATGGATTGGAAACAGTTTTAGTAACTTGACAGGGATGGAAATCAGATGGCAAATTAAGAGAATAAATGAGGTAATGGAGACAGGGATGAGAATCATTTTTGTCTAACAAATGCATGAAAAAAGCAGAGCAGTGGAGGAAATAATAGGGTCCAGAGAAAGACTTTTGTCTGTGTGTGTTTTTAAGATAGGAAAACAAGCAAATGTCCAAGATACTGATAGAAGGAAAAAACTTATAAGAGATGAATTGAGTAAAGATAACAGTGAGGTAAAGTGAAGACAGACAAGGATACACTCGAGACCATATGTGAAGTTGTTCTTAACCTTGGGAGAGGGACTTTTTCCTGTGAGACAAGATGAAAGAAGTAGAAGATGCTTCAAAATACATGAAAAATTTAAGGTATTGAAGGAAGAATGTCTAGCTATAAAAATTTCAAAGTTGAATATACAATATGAATGGTATGCTTCTTTTAGCAGCCTTGGATTTATGGCTTGCTCAGTGTATGAATATTCTTAACTATTTCTTATAAGATAGTAAGATACATTGAATTTTCATAATTTACTATAAAATACAGAAAAAAAAATTCAAACATGCAGACATAGGTTAGGTTTTAAAAAGCAACACTACTCAGTCAATCTAAACTTAAGAAATGAAAACTCCAAGTCAGAGAGTTCTCATTGACTAATTTGACTTGAGATCTACTTAGTTGCCCAAATGCCAGGTGAGAATCAGTGACAATTGTGAGTATGCATATGAATATAGGTTTGTTTATATAAATGGGATTGGGGGAAAGAAGATTAGGGGTAGTTAGCTTCAAAATGATTAATTTTTAGCTAGCCTTTTCATATCAGGAGCTAGGTTTGCCTATCTTTCTTCCTCCCTCCCTTTCTTTCTTTCTAAGATTTTATTTATTTGTTTGGGAGAGAGAGGGAGAACACAGAGGGAGAAGCAGACTCCCCATTGAGCAGGGAATGCGATGTAAGACTCAATCGCAGGACCCTGGGACTCTGAGCCAAATGTAGATGCTCAACCAACTGAGCCACCCATGCACCCCTAGGTTTGCTTTTTGCATGCAAGCAAATCACCCAAAGCTTGAGGTGCTAACATATTTATTACTTAAAGCACTGTGTGGGAATGGAAGAAACTTTCCTTGCCAACTGTTGCTATTCTGTGATTTCTCCCAACAGAGAAGTTAAGGAATTATTTAGACTGTATATGAGACCCAGAGTAACAGTAGCAATAGAGTTTTCACTCTCAAAACATGATAGATGAGTAATTGGTTTGCAAGTTCATTGGGAATGTCACAGGTATAATCTGAAACTGGTCCCTGTATTTGGAGAACAGGGAGAGACCAAAGAAAGAAGAAGCCCACTCTAGGTTTCTAAGTGGCAAATTTAATAACCAAAGGGAACTTACTTACTCAAGTTTGTTTTAGGGTACAAGACAAGTGGATCCCTAGATGCATCTGTCGAATCTTAAAAGTTTATATAGAGGCCTTAGTCAGGTTCAGTCAAGTACCTATACTATCTTATACTGTCTAAATAGTTTCAGCACCACATCATTATCCCAAGGCAATGTCCTTGGGGCAGCTGCTGGGAGCATGAAGGCAAGCGGAACTCACATTCCAAAGATAACCGGTAGGCAGAGGTGCCTTTGATTGCCTGGGGTCAGCTCAAGGGTCAACCAGCAGTGATGTCTTTTCAGTCACCCTCCCCCAAGAGCAGTCTTGGAATAGTGCAGTTGTATTCAGGATTTAGTCATCCAGAGATCCAGGCATCTTCTTGCTGTTCTACAATTTCTAGTGTAGTGTTCTCATCTAATAATATGAGATGACTTGCAACCAAGACTATATTCCAAGTAGCAGTCTAAAGAAGAAGAGGAACAGAGGGACCTATTTTGGGAACATGAGCTGAAAGTACACCCTCACTTAGTCACATGACCACACTTAATTTCAAGGGCAGCTGGGAGAAGTAGTTTTTATTTTAGGCAAAAATATTATATATTGCAGTTAAAATTCAGTTCTGTTGCCATGAGAGATAAAGACATATTTGGAGATAAATGTTTCACCCACAATCCTTTTCCTTCTCAATTAAAGCAAACATATTGGTATTAAACAGATAAGGATAGCCTCCCTTCACTTATCAGGACTGAGCCATGGGAAACAATAATATGAAGACTAACTTTTATCTCTTTTATGCACATAAAAATTGAGCAAGTAAAAAATGGCATTATATAATGATGGATATTAATTATTTTAAGAATTAAAATTTGCTGAAGTTTAGACTATTCTTAAGGATTTTTAATATGGTCCAAATGGAGCTTCCATTCATTCTACCCACAAGTAATTAAGCATATATCACATAACCCACACTTCGCTAAGCATTGTGAACTCGCCAAAGGAAAGTGTGATATAATCTCTATTCTCAGGGAACTTAGAGGAACTTATAGTTTGAAAAGGAGACAAATTTAACACAAGACTCTTAAAGAACTATTAAGTGCTGAGTTGTGTGATACTTTATGAGTACAAAAGGAATGCAAAGCAAAGATAGGGCTTCATTGGCTGTAGGAGATTAAACACGTTTGCAAAAAATGTATGGAGCTGGGCATATAAGAATAGGTAGAATTAATTTATAAAACCTTTCATATGCAAAATCATGTATATTTGTAAGATTGATTCTAGAGAATAGAGGCATGTTGAATTTTAGAAGTCCAGACTCTTGCTAGTAAGAGCTTGAAAATACTGACTTGATAGTCTATAAACAGGCATTCTGTTTTTTGCTCTATGTTGTATCCTTAAGTACTAACTTGAAACATAGTAGACACCAAATGGTTGTCAGTTAAATGTACTTTTCCTTTAATACTCAAGTGTTTCCTTTATTATGTGATGGATTAAAATTTTAATTAAGGTATAGCTTTTTTTCAAAATTGAGGTGTATTAAAGTTTACATATCTTATGTGTACAGTGCTATATGCTACCTCACGTGACTGCTATCCAAACGAAGATATAAATATTTCCAGCATATTTTTTTTTTTAAGATTTTATTTATTTATTTGACAGTGAGAGATCACAAGTAGGCAGAGAGGCAGGCAGAGAGGCAGAGAGGCAGGCAGAGAGAGAGAGAGAGGAAGGGAAGCAGGATCCCCGCTGAACAGAGAGCCCAATGTGGGGCTCGATCCCAGGACCCTGAGATCATGACCAGAGCCGAAGGCAGTGGCTTAACCCACTGAGCCACTCAGGTGCCCCCATTTCCAGCACATCTTAATTCTCGCTTTTAACCCTCCCCGTCAGCATTTAAGCCCCCGTATCCCACCCCAGCCACCCCAAAGTAGCCACTATTCTGACTTCTGTCAACATAGATTACTATCTTGTTTTGAAATTCACACACATGAAATCATATAGTATGTCACTCAGTACTTTTTTCATGTTGTTGCCACCCTGGCCTTAATTTATATATTGTATTGATACTTCAAAGAGATATTCTCCACCCTCTGTTTTAAAAGTCTTTTCTTATGGGAAAATCCCATAAAGGTATGTAGAAGGTGTTTATTATAATATACATTAGAGGTGTTACTGACTTTTAAATTTCAAAGAGAGATTGTGTTCACTTTAAAAGTAGGTAAGGTCAGGATAGCCTTCGTCCTGAACCGTGGTAGTACAGCTTGGTACTTCCAAAGTGATGGTCAAGTTAACTTGCTGTGGCTTTGTTACTCTAACAAACCTGAAAATGCCCTATGAGAAGTTTAGGCCAATTACAAAGTTAGAGGCAGAGTCACCACACAAAACCACCCTCATTTCTGATACCAAGTGCAAGTTTGCAGGAGGGGGGTGGGGATATGGAGTGATTCTCCCAAATTCAGTTTCAGTAATTTTCAGAAAGACCCACAAAACCACTAAAAGCTATTATACTATGGTTATGGCTTATTAAAAGGAAAAGATAATAGATTAAGATTAAAGGAAAGCACACATAAAACAGAGTCTAGAAGACTTCAAATGACAATCAGTTGTCTTCTAGCTATGAAGTCAGGACACATTAATGTTCTAGCATCAACATGTGACAATATGCATGGAATACCACCAATCAGGGAGGCTCACCTGAGCTTGGTGTCCAAATGTAGGTCTGTTTCCAGGTTCACTGATACTGTGTGACCCAAAAGCCCCACCCAAAATCTTACTGTTAATCTTTTTTTTACTGGCTAATACACAACCTAAGACGATATGGGTGTTGCCAGTCCCCAACCTAAATCAAATTGTTAGACTACTCATTATAACCCAAGACCCTCAGATAACTCCTTCTTAAAAGGGTAAAGGCAAAAGCCAGGCAGGCCTTCTCTTTGGCTCTAATTCATTGCTATACACCCCCTAAATCTCCACTTTCCTCATTGGGAGGATTTGTTGTTTACAACCCCTGAAATTAAATTGTTCAAAAAAAAATTATTTCTCAACTACCAATTTTTAAGTTTATATTTTAAAACATTCTGAATGATTATGAAGCATCTCAACAAAGAAAATTAAGATTAGAATAGGATTACTAACATTTTCTTTTTCCTCTAATTGTCCAATATATATAAATAGGAAGATGCTACCAGACTTACTAGCTTGTAATGCATTCTCTGTTAAGTTTCACAACAGCTAGAAAATAAAATTGAAAGTTTTTCAGTAGACTATAGTGCCAGAAATGATAATGAAGGAAAAATGAAGCTATATAGTAACAGTTCAATGATTTTGAGACTTGGGAATTGTGTAAGTTTACAAGACCTCCCTAGAGAGAATATAAACAACCGAAGACCTCTGTAAGAAACACTGAGTTGTTAAAAATTGCCCCCATATTTTAAACATTCTTTCTTTGCATATATGTGTTGAGGAGTCATCACTAAGG
The DNA here is from genome assembly GCF_022355385.1 of Mustela nigripes. Lineage (NCBI taxonomy): Eukaryota > Metazoa > Chordata > Mammalia > Carnivora > Mustelidae > Mustela > Mustela nigripes. Next base: position 119,898,163 of record NC_081561.1, read on the forward strand.
AAGTAATACCATTATAGTTTAAAATGAAATTAGAAGATTTAAGTGTTAAGGTCCCATTTATTAATATTCAAGTTTCTCTTAAAATAATTTTAATTGCATTTTGATAGGTTTAGCTCTTCATGTCTAGTTTAGACATGAGTTGTAATTTTTTGTTGTTGTTCTTTTTAAGATATAGTAGAGATATAGGACTTAAGTGACAAAATAGTTTAGAGATAGAAATTCTAATCTCTAGGAGCTTAATAAGCAAGACGAGGAAATTTAAAGTCAGTCAACTCACAGGTCAGACAGGCAGTTATTATAGTCATTGGTCAGGAAGGGCAAGGTTCAAGTCAGGCATAAGATTCGGGTTTCATAGGCTTAAGACACTCAGACTAGAGCTATATTTAGCTAACTCTATGCATTGATGTGAAGGTTCATTCATCCATTCATTTGTGAAACTGAGTAGAGGAAACCTCATTTAAAATGGAGTCAGGAGGCTAGAAGGGGGAGCTTTCATGCCCTCCTACTTCTTGTCAAGAAGAGAGCTATCTTGTGTTCCCGATGGGAAGAAGCCTACCTTACTCCTCCAGCAGGAAGAAGAAAGAATTTCTCTAGGCCCAACAACAAGCCCAGTCAGTAAGAAAATATCACAGCTCAAACAATGAGAAATCATCACTCTGCTGGACTCTTACTTTCTTCAGTGGATTTTCATTCACAGCAGTCTCTCAACCCCCAAATTCTTCCTTTTCTTGATAATGTTTCTCTCATTTGACCTGGGGGACCTGCCTGTAGCTTGGCATAGCTTGCATGTCCAAATTGCAAATCCTCTGCTATTATTGAATAAACACATTTTGCTGGTCAAATAACCAGCTGTTTTTCTTGTAATGTCAACACATTCAAGTGATACACATGCTGAGTACCTACCTTAAGTCAGCAGACTCAGTAGCAAACAAGACAAACACTGTGTTGGCTTTTTAACAAATGATAGCTATCTGTCACTGCTCAAGTTATTTGCCAGGCGTAGTGCTAAGCATTTCTTCCTGGAACTCTAGAAGTGTTTATTATTCTCACTTTTGTTATGTAGATTTCACAGGAAAGGCAATTGAGACTTAGGAGGTTGACAATCTGTCCGGAAGGGAATGTCTAACCACGATTCAGCACACCCTCTAAAGCTGAAATTTCTTGCTATCAAAAGGCTCTTTCGAGTAGTAATGGACAGTTTCTCAGTATCTGAAAAAGTGTTTTTACCTTCTCCAGGACTTTTCAGTTTCTTTGCTGGTTACAGGAGCGCCATCTTTTGACAAGATGTGGAATTTCATAAAAGAGGACTTAAGGGAACTGAAGACAAACTAGTCAAGGCTTACCTTGTTCTCTTTATTAAATGGGTTATTGTCTAGGGTTACCATGTTTTCTAAATTAGAAGAAAGGACTTATTTTGGTTACAGCTCTTGGTCAATTGGTACTTATTTTGCTATTATGAAGAAGAAAGAAAAATAGGGACAGATAATTAATTTTTGTATATTAGTACTTAAGATGTATATTCAAGATTGCTTACAAATAATTTCTTCCTTAAATATGTGATGTTGATTTCATTAATACCACATTTAAAATTTTTAAATCTAGGTTCAATGAATAAACAAAGAGAAAAATTGTCCTACCCCGAACACAAAGTCTCGGATTTACACAACTCTGAACAGACCTAGTTACTTAACAACCGCTAAAGTGAATGTTTTGAAAAAATAAATGCTGACATATGTACTCTGTGGGAGAATTTTTCCTTTTAAGCTTTCACAAAGACACAGCAAGAAATTATAAATACATATATAAGCAAAACAAGATTAAGCAACACTTTTTCATTGTGTGTGTAGCACTAATTATAGTGTTTCCTTTTATAAAAGCAGAAATAGTATAATATCTTCTTAGAGCTAGAAGTAGACGACTATATCCTAGCAATAGCAAGCCTGTATGTTAAGACCACCTCCCACAGACACGAACACTAGCTGCCCAGAGCTGACATCAATCCCAGAATTCTTTTTCTGTTTAGCCATCTTTTAACCTAAATGAACCAACTCAACTTGCCAGGAATTACAAGCTTAAAGAACAGTATTTTGGGGTGCCTGGATGGCTCAGTGGGTTAAGCCGCTGCCTTCGGCTCAGGTCATGATCTCAGGGCCCTGGGATGGAGTCCCGCATCAGGCTCTCTGCTCAGCAGGGAGCCTGCTTCCCTCTTTCTCTCTCTGCCTGCCTCTCCATCTCCTTGTGATTTCTCTCTGTCAAATAAATAAATAAAATCTTTAAAAAAAAAAAAACAGTATTTTAAGTTAGAGCAATATTTACTAAAATTTTAATATTGAAAGCATAACTTTTGACAGAGCTAAAATGAAATGTTTTTTTCTCTCACCGTTCCTTTAAATTTTATTGGGGTAGAGTACCTATTCCTGGATGAAAACTATGGTGGGATCTGTGCCTTTATTGTTGTTGTTCGTTGACTTTTTTAAATAATATAACTTTCTGTTGTCATTTTAAGTTACAGACACTATGACAATTCAGTAACCTAAGTATTTAATACTTAAATAAATACTATTTGTTATTGTGTAATAATGAAAATTCATAATTGGATTTAGTATGAATTCTTCTCTCTTGCAATAGCTTAAGCCTAGTAGAGCTGAATTGAAGAAGTGGAATGGGCCTTCTCTCTTCTTCTGTTGTGTGACATATTGCTATCATTTCCCAGGCCACATCCAGCCCTTAGGAGGTGGGAAGATGACAACAAGTGAGAGATACAGGACATTTCTTACTTCACTGAAAATCCTAGTTGTTTCCTTCTCTGTGTCTAAAGGCAAGGACCTCTTGCAATTCCTGGTAAATGATTAAAATAGATTCTTTCTCTTTGTAGACACCTTTGAGAACTCCTTGAAGGTTCCCAACTAGACCTTTCCAACTCTGGCATTTCATTAGCTGATGCATCTTTCCTGGTTTAGGTCCTGAAAATCCTGAAGTGCATCTACAGTTCCTTTTTTGAGAGGAACTCTTTACTCTTCCAGAGAACTTTTTTGGACAGAACCCAAGAATGAACCATGTCAGCTCTTTTTCCCTTGGTTTACTTTCCTTGCCCTGATAAGTTTTAGGAATAAAGGCGGGTCCTAAACCAAAAGTGCTCTCCTATGCCAAGCAGCCAGTCATCCTCAGCCTCTACATTTTCTGGGATGGAGGTAGTAGAGTCAGCCACACCTCAGTCTACAGTCCACTTAAGATTTTGGGGGGCAGCAGTACAACACTAGTTCTTTGCATTTTCAGCTGCAGAAAATACATTTCAAAGCTCTCCCATAGTCCCCTGACAGTACTCCTCGCTAGGCTTGAAGTTAGAAGGTCCTACACACCTATGCCTCTCCCCCTCAGAGGATTGGTACTGTTAAATATTCAACTGAGTAACTTAAAAGATCAGATTTTCTTTTTTTTTTTTTTAATGACTTGTGGATTAAGGAGCATCCTATCTGCAAACAGAAAAGAGCTCCCTCCAGGTGTAGAAAAGGAAGGTTTTTAAAGGCAGAGGGGGAGTGAGAAAAGAAAATTATTGGCAAGGAATGCATTGTTTTAGGCAAAGTTGCCCTCCAGAGGGGCACGGAGGGGTCTCTCAGTAGATTTCCTAGTGCTGTCAGGGAAATTCCGTGTTGACTGGTTCAAGTTTACATTCCTGGGGGGATTGAAACTGCAGTTGGTATGGAGTCTTAACAGACATAGCTCCATTTGGGGCCTGTGGATTTTTTTTTTTTTTTTTTTTTTTTTGGCAGTGCTCACGACAGAGTGATAGCTCTCTAAAGAAGCTATTCCTTTACTTTCTCTGATGCCTTTTTTTTTTTTTTTAATATTCTTGATCTGGTTGAAGCCCCAATGAATCATACAAAATATCTAAAATGCATTTCTTTTGTCAACCTGTGTGTAGAAGGGAGAATGGCTCACCCTCCGTTGAGCATCCTGTCAGCTGATTGGTACTTCAACAGAAACTATGACAGGAATAATCCCATCCTAAGATCCTGTTAGAAAGTGAAGCACAGAGAAGTGGGACACATCACAGAAACCAGGTGTGAATAAATTTACTACTTATCAGACTAGGATCTAAATATTTCTTAAAATTGTCTTTTTTTTTTTTTTTTCCATCTCTGTTACCACCATCTTCATTCAAAACTTCGTAATCTCTTACCGGTACTGTTGCAGTCACTTGTCTCTGCCTTGGGTTTTATCCAGTTAAATGTGTTCTTCATAATACCACTAGGTGGTTAACCTACAATGCAAAAGTTACCTTGTCAGTTATTTGCTTTAAATCGTTGAAAATTTCCCAATAGCATTGCCCTAGAGGCAAGCTTCTTAAATATTAGGGTGCCTTCAAATGACCCGAAATCTTATTAAAATTCAGATTCTGTTAGCATGTGGTTTGAAATATGGCCCCAGTTCTGCATTTCTAAAAACCTTTATAATGATGTTATAACTCCAGCTGCTGCTCTAAGGACCACTCTTTGAGTACCAAGGGCCTAGAGATGTTTTGGCTCTTTAGTTGTGCCATTTAAAGACTAACCAAGCTTAGCTATACTCTGATTTCATCTCTTACCTCTCCCCACAGCTACAGTTTAGGGTTTCAGAAGAAAATCATGCTCTTTCATGTCTGGTATCCTTTTTATTATTATTTTTTTCATATTGTTTATGTTTTTTGATATTTTACATATGGTAATAGTAACTGAGATCTCCTCCCTCAAAATTTCCTTTAGCTCCAGAAAGCAATTCCCTACATCCACAAATTGGTTTAATTTTATATTAGTTTCCTGTAGCTGCTAATAGAAATTATCCCAAACTGGGTGACTGAAAAAATGAATACATAAATAAATGTACTCTCTCACAGTTCTGGAGGCCAGTGCCCAAAATCAAGGTGTCAGCAAAGCTGTGCTCCCACCCGTGGCTTTAAGGAAGAATCTCTTTCTTGCCTCTTCCACTTCTGGCACCAGGATTCCCTTGGTTTATAGCTCTAATCTGTGATCACATTGCCCACTCCCTTTAAGTCTTAAAACTCTCTGCTTTATATTTATAAGAATGTATGTATTTGTATTTAGGGCCTACCAGATAATCTAGGAAAAACTCTACCTCTCGATATCTTAATCACAGCTTTTGTATTTAGGGGGATATGCACTCATGTCATATAAGGCAATGTTCACAGGTTCTGGGGATTAGGATGTGGACATGGCTCTTTGGTGGAGAGGGTCACTACTTAACCCACCACATGCCTCTTTTTGGAGCACAGGCATCATAGCAATAATAGCTACCATTTATTTTATTTATTATTATTCTTTTAGGACATTTTCTGTGATTCCTAGCACTTACTGAAATATACTTGTGCTTATCTTTTACATATCAGATATCATACTGTACTACATATCTTAATTCTCTTTCATGTCTTATTTAATATGTGTACTTATATATTATGTCATATATAGCAGGGATACTGCTACCTGTGACATAATAGGTGCTCAACAATATAATAAAGATTTTTTTCTTCATGGAACCTTTCTTATTGTCCATACTGGAATAGGTACTTGTATACACATACAACACTGAACTTCTTTTTAGCACTTCTTTAGCACAGGACATTTGCTCACTGAGTACTTGTTAAATGAATGACCAGTTGAATGAATGGATCCCTGTCAGAGAAGCTGATGAAGGAGGTGGTGTTCTTAAGGTTTACTGTCAGGAGTTGCAAAGGGAGAGTGTTCTGGGAAAAGAGTAGGAGTGTAAGAGGGTTTCTTGAAAACTTAAGTGGAAGACTACTTAAGGATATAGTGGGAAGAAGACATCAGGGTAAGGATGGAGCAAGGAAGAACAGAGCACTGATGACAGCCACTATTTATCGGAAGTTTATTATGAGCCAGCCTATTAGCCATTTATTCATGTAATAAAAGTATGACTATACCCTCTGAGTAGCATCTTTTCTCGCACCCAGCACACTTTGAAAACAGACGCAGCCCTTTTTCTGGCATTTTCTGCAAACACAAGTCCAACTTCAAAAACACTGGTTAGGGGGCCCCTGGGTGGCTCAGTGGGTTAAAGCCTCTGCCTTTGGCTCGGGTCATGATCCTGGGATCCTGAGATCAAGCCCCACATTGGGCTCTCTGCTTGGCGGGGAGCCTGCTTCCCCCCATCCCTCTGTCTGCCTCTCTGTCCACTTGTGATCTCTGTCTGTCAAATAAATAAATAAAATCTTTAAAAAAAAAAAACACTGGTTAGTACTTAAGTGTTAAGAATGTTTAGTGAGTAACTTATCTTACATGTAACAGAGCAAACTTCAAGCAAGCTTCTTCTTCTCTGTTCATCTCTTTCTGCATCTATACAGGCTCTAGATCTTCTCTCCATTTCTCGCTTTGCCTATTCTGATTCCCAAGTCCTATATTATAATATGAGGCATTTTGTTGCAGTACCTTCACAGTAAAAGAAAATTAGTAAGCAGTAAGCATTAGTTTATTTCTTTAGATTTAAATTGCTCATTTATTTTAAACATCGTAACAACCATAGGAGGTATGTTTTGTAGAGACAAAATGATTAAATAACTTATTCAGTGCCACACAAGTAGTGAATAGTAGTGCTGGATTCAAATCTGTATCTTCTAGTGCCAAAGTCTATGATTTACTATTACTCAAATGCAGCACTTTGACGTTATATTGAAATAGCCATCAATGCTTGGCCCCTAGACAAATGTTTCCAAAGAGAGATCACTCACTGGAGATCACCTAAAAGAATCAATGAAACAAAACCTCTGGGACTAGGGCCAGGTCCTACATTTTTAACAGCCTCCCTGGCAATTCTTATGCATATTAGCATTTAAGAGACCTCTGCGCTAGAATACAACCATTTCAGGAAAGATGCCTGTGGTTTATTTATCTTGGTAGTGGTTTATCTTGTCATCAGTGGTTTATCTTGGCACAGTGCCTAACTTAGAATAAGTGTGTTGCATTAAATTGATTTAGGGCTTCTCCTAACAGTCTTCAGTGAAGACTGCTTTTAGAATCTGACACGGGAGTGAACTTCCAAGTGAAGATTTTGTAGTAAGATTTAGAAGGAATCAGAACAGAAATCTTAGAAATCATTAGACTACTTAGAAACCTAGCAGTGCATTGTGCTTACATAGTATTAAATCTAAGTGAAACTTCAGTCAACCTCAGAGCTTAGACCCATGTGCTACTTAAACTATTACATGGCCCTGACTCCAAAAGATTTATCCAAAGGGAACTCGGCCTCTTCTCCCATATATTTCCCCATTAGCAATTACCCTCTAAGGGATAGGTCTGCAGAAAAAACTCTGGTCACTTGTTCTGGGTAAAGAAACAACAGTTCTCAGTAATTACCAACCCCACAGGAGAAAAATCAGCAATAAATTTACCACCTGAGATCTCCTAACTTATGGAATATATCAAGAAACAACACATTTCATTGGAAAAGGACCTGAAGAAACAGAGCTGAATGAAGCATCCGGGGTTCAAGCTCTCCCACCTCTACCTCCTTCCTTTAGCAGAACCTAATTTGCCTGAGTGGAATTTATATTTCTCTAAATGAGTCTAGGAAGATCCGTCACACCTTCTCAGACAGTGATATACCATTTTGAGATCTTTATTTTGATTCAGTATTTTGCTGCTGGAGTTTAATCTTTAAGTAAATTTTCTCAAATAGGGTGAATAGATGATGTATTTTCTGAACTTTTGTGTTTCCAGGATATTTTTTCAGTTGCTTTCAAATGAAAGACAACTTGCCCAGGTTTTAAAGACTTCATTTCAGTTAAAAAAAATTTTTTTTTTGTTTACTTGAAACTTAAAATATTTCTGCTCTCTACTGACATTTGTTCTTTAGTAGAGGAAACTGAAGCAGTTTTTTGGGGAGCAAAAATCTCTGTCCCCTTTAAGGTCCTTCTTGTTAAACTAGGAATCAAATTGACATGAGGCAGATTAAAGGAGAAAATTAAATTTATGTACTGAGACCCTCACATAGGTAGGAAATTCCAAAGATAGTCAGCCAAAATAAGGTATGTATATCATTCTGAACTAAGGAGAAGGTGGTAGAGATCCAGGTCTTTAAAGAAAAGCAATGCAATCCTCAGGAAAAAGGAAAAAAAAAGAGTAAATGTTTGGTAAACAAATGTTTTCTGGGCTTCAGGAAAAAATGGGACAAAGGTCAAACAGGCTTTGATCTAGGTTCCTTCCTGTCTAGCATACCTGGTTCTTAAAATAGTATAGTTATCTATGGTGACGGCTCTCTTCCTGGAGCAGGTCCTTTATCTAAATTCTTCTAGGCAGTTGTGGGGATGATAGCTTTTCCTAAATCCAGTGGATCTTGGTTACTTTTGACTCAAAATAATCTTTATGCCAAAGCAGCATATTTTGGAGGGACCAATCTTGATCATCTTTAAGTCTAATTGCCTTTTTTATGGAAAGCATTTTTATATGATGTTTATATAGGAAATTTTCTTTAATATATTTCATTCCATAATAAGTCTATCTGCAAACTTCTTTTGGATTTTTTCCTAGGAAAGATCTAAGCATTTGTTATCTGTATACTAACATATTTTCTTTACTTAGGGATTCTTTCTTCAACTATATCTTTAATCATTCTTCTAATTATTCTGATTTCTTACTGAAAAACACCTCAAATTCTTATATTGTGTTTTTATTCCTGTCTTCCATATCTATCAAAGTCTACCTTACAGTTTTTCCATACACACACACACACACACACACACACACACACGTATACATATATATGTATACATATATATATTCTGAAAGAGGTTAACCATCCAACAGTTTCTCTGCATTCCACTGTGTTTGTTACTATTTCTGTTATATTATTTATTTTCTCACTTTCATTCTTTATTTTATACACTTTATCTCATTCTCTGTTTTTGTTGTTTTAATGTCATCCTGTTTTTTTCCTAATAATCTGCTCTTTGATATAGGTCAGGGACTTGACAAACAGGATACTAAATGCTTTTCTAAAATCACTCAACTTTCTTAAAAAAAAAAAAAAATTCACTCTGCTTTCTTGATCAAAGTCCCAGGAAAATTCAGTGGGAAAGAGTCCCCTTTCAACAAATGGTACTCTAACAGTTGAATATCCACATGCAAAAAGATGACATTGAACTCCTACCCTACACCATACACAAGAAATAATTTAGGAGCTCCCAGGCGGCTCAGTCGATAAGCTTCCAACTCTTAATTTCAGCTCAGGTCATGCATGATCTCAGGACTGTGAGATGAGATCGAGCCTGGTGTTAGGCACCCTGCTAGGTCTGAAGCTTGCTTAAGATTCTCTTTCTCCCTCTCCCTCTCCCTTGACCCCTCCCCCAACTTGTGCGCACTCACTCGCTCTCTTTCTCTTAAAAAAAAATAAGAAAATAAAAAATAATTAAAAATAGATTACAGACATAAATGTAACAGCTAATACTATAAAACTTTCAAATGAAAATTTAGGGGAATATCTTCATGATTTTTTAGATGTGATAGCAAAATACAAGTGATAAGAGAAAAAAATAAATTGGGCTTAAAACTTTGTGTTTCAAAAAGCTATCCTCAAGAAAATAATAATTTAAAAAAACCAGAATGGCAGAATATGCATGCAAGTTGTATATCGAATAATAGACATATCCAGAATAGCTAAAGAATTCTTCCAACACAATAATAAAAAGGTAGATAATCCAATTAAAAATAGGCAAAAGATCTGAATAGACATTTCTGCAAAGAAGATGCACAAATGACCAAAAAACACATAAAACAACAAAAACATTAGCTCTCAGGGAAATGCAAATAAAAATGACAGTGAGATTCTCATGCACTAGAATGGACATAGTGAAAAAGTCAGATAATAAAAAGTGTTGGAAGATGTGAAGAAATTGGACCCCTCATACACTGTTGGTGGGAATATAAAATGGCACAGCTGCTTGGTAAAAGAGTTTGGCAGTTCCTCAAAGAGTTGGGCTTCGATTTAACATAGGACCCAAGAGTTTGACTTTTTGGAATCTACCTAAGAGAAATGAAAAGTGAAAATGTCCACATAAAGACTTGTACATAAATGTTTATATTAGCATTATTCACAATAGCTAAGAAATAGAAGCAACACAAGTGCACATCAACTGGATAAATAAAATACAGTACAGTACTCTTTAGCAATAAGGAGCAATAGAAAAAGAAAAGCACGGATACATGATAACAACATGCTTGCCTAATTCTGGGGATGGGGGTAGGGATAGAAAATAACTGTATATAGGCATGTGATTTATTTTAATAATGATTTAAATGTTTTAAGATTAGACATGTTGATTGTACAACTCTGTAAATATAAAACATTTCAATTATTTCAATAAATGAATTTTATGATGTATAAATTCTATCTCAATAAAACTATTAAAATCACCCAGTTTTTTTGTGTGTAATAAAAAATTTCAGTAATCCGTTTTTTGTTCAATTTAAAGTTCTTTTTCTTTCCTGAAATCCCCCTTCCTAAACACTATGTTAATTTTTCCTACCCTCATCTTCAAACAAAGAGAGTTGTAGACAATAGGCAATGTGTCAGACTTGCCATTACTCTGTATCTAGTTAGGTGCTGGTCAAATTGACTTCTCAGTTTATGCCTAGATAACAGGTTGAGGTACATAACTTCTAGTAAAAGATTCAGAAGGAGGTAATATATTGAATATGTTGGTGCCTCAGTCAGAACTTCTTTCTTGGGAAATCAGTCTGAGGATTGACAGAATAAACTGCACAGACAGAGGGAGAAAGGGGGCCACATTGTGGGAGGTAGGCGGTGTATAGACAGGGGTGGGGGGAGAAACAGATTGTAGCTGCTGCAGAGGGGAGGGAGTCCTGGTCACAGAGAGAGATGAGTGAGATGGGGGAGGAATGCACAGGGGATTGAACAGGGAAAAACACTTTCCCAAAAGCATCGACTGGGAAAACGAGAGGGGCCAATTTCTGTGGAAATTTTTTTAATTTTAATTTTAATTTATTTATTTATTTTTTTTACAACCAGTGGAACTCAAAAGACAAGTTTTAGAGGTTCTCTCTATGGCTGGTATAGAGCCCTGAAGGTACTGTAGTGTCCCTGTGGAGAAGGCAGACAGGTAAACTGGGGACAGATGGTGTGATCTGAGGATCTCCTGAGACACACTGGGAGAGATATTTCCCCCTTCTTGGAGTACATCTGAGAGAGGTGGCATTACCTCTCTGAGGAAAAGGAGCTGGGCGGAGGGGGGAGGTGCCATTTCCCTCTCCTGCCTTTCACCAGAGGTGCAGAAACATCTGCTGAGAATGGCTGACATGGACACTGGCTCTTTAGGGTACTTTGCTCCAAACCCCACACTCCTGTGCTGTGGTGCAACTGCCCTTCTGTCTCAAACCTGCATCAGTTCTAGTGTGGCAAAACCCTCCCCCAGAAGATCAGTGAAGTTCCCCCCAACAGCAGATCCCTGAAATTTGGAGTTTGAAAACTCAGCTAGCTGCCTAAGATAGAGCCCAAAATGCACTGTGCTGGTCCAGGCAGGCAACCAACTCAGACACAGACACTGTGAAAACAGCAGCCTGAAAAACACCTACAATGCTCAAGAGAAAATTAGTCCCTCTTCCAGAGGCTTCCCTGACAGCAGCAAGCAGGAACTCTCCTCTCTGAGGAGAAATGGGGCTGGCACTATTTCCCTGCCCTACTCCTCAGCAAGAACCAACTTCAGTAAATAGGACAACATCAACTGGCTGCTTAGCCTGCTTACACCAAACACTACCCACTGCTAGCAAGGAGAAACTCTGCAGAGGACTGACCTGAGGGGTCGAGCAGCCATAACAGCAGCAGAGTGCACACAGCACACACCAGAGACCACTTCCTGAAGTGTCAGGCCCTGGACAGTCTATGACCTCTTCTTCATAAAACCATTATTCTTAGGAGCAGGAAATATAACAGGCTTTCCTAATATATAGAATAAGATAGACCTAGACAACAGACAAGGTGGAAGGATTTATCCCAAAAGAAAGAACAAGTTTACAGCCAGGCATCTAATCAAAACAGATATAAGTAATATGCCTGATCCAGAATTCAAAGCAATAATCATAAGGATACTAGCTGGGCTTGAGAAAAGCATAAAAGACAGAAAGGAGACCCTTACTATAAGAGAAAAAGGAGCTTAAAACTAAGTAGGCCAAGATGAGATTATATATATATATATATATATATATATATGATTTGAATCTCAATAACTGAGATTCAAAACCAGCTGAATATAATGACCACAAGTATGGAAGAATGAGAGGAATGAATAAGTGAAATAGAAAATAGAATTATGGAAAATAAACTGAGCAAAAGAGGGAAAGGAAAATCTTGGATCACAAAAGTAGACTTAGGGAACTCAGTGACTCCATGAAATGTAATAACATTTGAATCCTAGGAGTCCCAGAAAAAAAAAAGAAAACGAGGGCAGAGGGTTTTCTTCAGGAAATTATAGGTGAAAAATTTCCCTAATCTGGGGAAAGAAACAGACTTCCAAATCCAAGAAGCACAGAGAATTCCCATCAAAATTAACAAAAGCAGGCCAATACCAAGACTTATCATAGTTAATTGTAAAATATGGAGATTAAAAAAATCCTAAAAGCAGCAAGACAAAAATCTCTAATTGACAAGAGAATACAAAAAAGGTTAGCAGCAGACTTCTCCACAGAAACTTGGCATTCCAGAGGAAAGTGGCATATATATTCAATATACTGAATGGGAAAAATTTGTAGCCAATACTCTATCCAGCAAGGCTATCATTCAGAATAGAAAGAGAGATAAAGAGTTTCTCAGACAAAAACAAAAGGATTTTGTGACTACTAAAACAGCTCTGCAAGAAATATTAAAGAGAACTCTTAGTGGAAACGACCCAAAGTGACAAATACTAGAAAGGAAGAGAGAAAATCTTCAAAAACAGCAACAAAACAAATAAAAAATTTTACTAAATTTATATCAATGATCATGCTGAATATAAATGGACTAAATGCTCCAGTCAAAAGACTTAGGTTATCAGAATGGATAAAAAAACAAAACACATCTATATGCTGCCTACAGGAGACTCATTTTAGACCTAAAGACACCTGCAGATTGAAAGAGAGGGGATAGAGAAATATTTATCATGCAATCAGATATCCAAAGAAAGCCAAAGAAGCCATACTTACTTCACGCCAACTAGATTTTAAACAAAGACTAATGAGATGAAAAAAGGCACTATATCATAATAAAGCAGTCTATCCAACAAAAAGATGTAGCCATTATAAGTATGAATTCCCCAACTTGGGAGCTCCTGTATATATAAAAAAATTAATAACAAACATAAAGGAAGTCATTTATAGTAATACAGTAATTAAGGGGGTCTTAACACCTTACTTACTGCAATGGACAGATCATCTAAGCAGAAAATCAACAAGCAAACAAGGACTTTGAATGACACACTGGACCAGATGGACTTAAAAGTTATCTTCAGAACACTTCATCCTAAAGCAGCAGAATACATATTCTTTTTGAGTACACATGGAACATTCTACAGTATAGATTGTGTACCAAGTCACAAATCAGGCCTCAACCAGTACAAAAAGACTGAGATCATACCATGAATATTTTCAGATTACAGTGCAATGAAACTTGAAGTTAACCACGTGAAAAAAATCTGGAAAGACCACAAATATATAAAAAAGACCCAGTTCTTTGAATTAATAAAATTGCTAAACCCTTAGCCAGACTTATCAAAAAGAAAAGAGAAAGGGCCTAAATAAAGTCACAAATAAAAGAGGAGAGATCACAGTCAACAGCATAGAAATACAAACAATTATGAAAAATTATATGCCAACAACTTGGGCAATCTGGAAGAAATGGGTAAATTTCTAGGAACATACAAACTACCAAAACTAAAACAGGAAGAAGCAAAAAAAAAAAAAAAAAAACTTTGTACAGACAGATAATTAGCTAAGATACTGAATCAGTAATCAAAAATCTTCCAACAAACAGAAGTCCAGGGTCAGATGGCCTCCCAGGGTAATTATACCAACTATTTAAGGAAGAGTTAATACGTACTCTCCTCAAACTGTTCCAAAAAATAGAAATGGAAGGAAAATCTCCACATTTGTTCTATGAGGCCAACATTACCTTGATTCCAAAACCAGACAAAGATGGTACTGGCACAGAAACAGACACATAGATCAGTGGAACAGAATACACACCCTGAAATAAACCCCCAACTGTATGGTTAACTAATCTTTGACAAAGCAGGAAAGACTATCCAATAGAAAAAAGACAGATTCTTAAGCAAATGGTATTGGGAAAACTGGACAGTAACATGCAGAAGAATGACATTGGACCATTTTATTACACTATATACAAAAAAAGATTCAAATGGATGAAAGTCTTAAAATGTGAGGCAGGAAGCCATCAAAATCCTAGAGAACACGGGCAGCAACCTCTTTGACCTCACCGCAGCAACTTCTTACTAGACATGTCGTTGGAGGCAAGGGAAATAAAAGTAAAAATGAACTATTGGGATTTCATTAAGAAAAAAAACTTCTGCACGGTGAAGGAAACAATCAACAAAACTAAAAAGCAGTCTATGGAATGGGAGAAGATATTTGCAAGTGACATATCTGATAAAGAGTTAGTATCCAAAATATATAAAGAACTTATCAAACTAAACACTGAAAAGATAAATGACCCAAGTAAGAAATGGGCAGAAGACATGAAAAGACATTTCTCCAAAAGAAGATGTACAGATGGCTAACAGATACATGGAAAATGCTCAATATCAGTCATCATCAAGGAAATACAAAACAAAACCATGATAAGAGACCACCTCACACTGGTCAGAATGACTAAAATGAACAACTTAGGAAACAACAAATGTTGGTGAGGATGCAGAAAAATGGGAACCCTTACACTGTTGGTGAGAATGCAAATGGGTGTAGCCACTCTGGAGAACGGTATGGAGGTTCTTCAAAAAGTTAAAAATATAACTACTCTATAACCCAGCAATTGTACTACAAGGTAGTTACCAAAGGATACACAAATATATTGATTCAAAGGGGCACATGTATCCTGATGTTTATAGCAGCATTATCAACAACAGCCAAACTATGGAAAGAGCCCAGATGTCTGATTATGGATAAAGAAAGGATGGCGTATCTATGTATCTAGATCTTGATATAGAATATTACTTACCATCAAACAGAATGACATCTTGCCATTTGCAATGATGTGAATGAAGCTAGAGAGTATTATAGTAAGCGAAATAAGTCAGAAAAAGAAAAATACCCTAAGATTTCACTAATATGTGGAACTAAGAAACAGGTGAACATAGGGGGGAAAAGAGAGGGAAATGAAGACATTTTTAACTATAAAGAACAAACTGAGGGTTTCTAGAGGAGAGTCAGATGGGGGGATGGGTTAAATGGGTGATGGGTATCAAGGAGGGCACTTGTTATGAACACTGGGTATTGTATATAAGTGTGAATCACTAAATTCTACCCTTGAAACTAATACTACACTGTATGTAACCTAACTGGAATTTGAATAGTAACTTGAAACTAAATATAAAAAAGAACTTCTTTCTTAGATAGGCGTATTCATCCCCAGCTGCAAATTGGTTTTGGATGCTAAAGGCTCATAACTGCATCTTTGGCAAATTGATTCTTCTTTTAAGTGGAATTGCCACACCTGAGTTACACCTATTTCCGCCCGCCCCATGCACTGCCCCCCACACACGTAAACACATCAGTCATGCCCATTGGCCACTTGTGTACTGAAATATGTCCTCTTTGCCTCAGATAGGACCCCCTGTGTGCTACAAGTCATATTCCAGAGCTCCTTTCGGGACCAGGCTAATGTGAGTCTCCAATCAAGACCACATGCTTAGCTTCCATTTGCTGCCCTGTCCTGATTTCCTCCCTCCCTTTCTGAAAGCACTTCCTAAATAAATCACTTTCACAAGAATCTCTGTCTCATTTTCCAGTTCTAAGGAGTCCAGCATAAGATTAGCAGTGTTTGTAGCAGTACACCAGACCATAATCTCCTCCCATAGTCTGTCTTCTGAAAGATTTCTGTCTTCCTTGCTATTCCCCATGCAAAGGGATGATATTCAAAATAGCTGACAACTGGGACACCAAGACATCTGAATGGACACAGACCCAATAAGAATGAATAGTGGCTGCAAATAAATAGTAGAATATACTAAGTATATATTGGTTGACTATTGACCCTGTTCCAGAATCTAACAAAGCACCTAGAATCTTTGTCTCTCAATAAGTTTTTATTTTACAAATGAATTAATGGATAAGTGAGTAAATGAATGAATGAATATTTTTCATGTGAAACTAAAACAATATCCTTGTAGTTTACATACAGTAGCCTTAGTTGTTGTTGTTGTTTTGTTTGTTTTTTTAATAGCCTTAGTTTTTATAAACCATTAAGCATCTATGGTGGATTAAATTTTCCAGCAATAGTCATAATAATTCTCCCTTCCCTCATATTATTCTTGAATCTAGCTACTGCCACATTAAAAGGTGACATCTTTGTACTTCTCCACTGGATTTGGGTAAGACTTTGTGATTGTTGTGACTAGTATGACTAGTACAGTGTGGCAGAAGAGATACTGTGTGACTTCTGAGGCTAGGTTATAAAAGATGATGTAACTTCTGCTTGCCTGTCTCTCTTGATATGCTTCCCTTGGGATCCAGTCTCATTTGTGAAGATGCTGTGGTCATACTGAGAGACACATATGGAGAGACAATGCAGGCCTGATTGATCAGCTGATAGCCAGCACCAGCTTTTCACCCATATGGGTGGGCCTTCTTGATCAGGTCTCCAGCTAACAGCATGTGCAGCAGAAGTGAACCTTTCCCATAGAGCCCTGCCCAAATTGCAGATTAATGAGCAAAACAACTGATTTCCATTTTAAGCTACTGTGTTGCAGTGGTTTGGTATGCACCAATAGATCATCAGGATCCTAAGTGGAGGAAAGGATGGGAAGTAAATGATGGCTTTTAAAAATGGGAGAAGCCATGAATTATTTTTGTTGTTATTTCAACATAGGGCTTGAATTCGTAACCCCAAGATCAAGAGTCATATGCTATACCAACTGAGGCAGTCACGTGTCCCATGGTGATAAGTTGTTTTTTTTTTTTTTTAAGTTAAAAATGTATAATATTTTGTTAGTTTGGTAATAATCATTTACTATCCAGCATTCTTTGGGCTAAGAGTTATGGAAATCTAGTTCAAACTAGATTAGGACAATATGGTAATTATTGGCTCTTGTAATTAGTGGTATTTTTTAATGACAAAATCATCTGAAAGACATGAAAGAAAGGGCCTGAAGAACAGTGAGAACCAGGGAATTGAAAGTTGTCAAAACTCTCATCTCTCTTTTTTTTTCTCTACTTCTTCTTCGTTTTCTCTTACTGTTGCAAGTTTCATTCACATAGTTTGGGGTACGACTTCTGACAATTCTTGACCTTCATAGATTCCCACCACATAAGACAGACTGATTATTTTAGTTCCAGTTTGAAAAATCCTGTGGAAAGACTTTGGGTGGCTGTTTTGAGTTAGATGCCTTTTCTTGGACTGATTGTGTATAGCAGCTGATTGAGGAGGAGGTCATTATGTATGTATGGGTATATGAGTAGAAGTTGGTATATATAAGTCAATTGCCTATCAATCAATTACCTATACCTATTCTCACTAGATGGGGGAATCTCATTCCTCTATCACTTATATGTTGGTGATTCCCAAACATTCACAGAACTGACCTGACCCCAATTCCAGGATTGTATATCTAAATATCTACTTACCATTTCATTTGAATGTCTAATAGTGACAATGTCAAGATAGGCTAGGAATTAATAATTCCCAAAATTTCAGTGAATTGACATAACAGATGCTTATTTGGTCATGAAAATTCTGCTATGGGAATGGACAATTCTCTAGGATGACTATTCTCCATCAGTCTGCATTGCTCACCATCCTGCAGTGGCACTGCCTGAAATACACAGCCTTCTTGGACAATGAAACAGGCTAAGAAAATGCTTCTCCTGGGACCTGATACTATCATCCCAACTTAAAACTGTTAGCCAGAACTGCTTGCATAGTTTCACATGGCTGTCAGGTGGTGGGGAAGTGTAATTCTCCAGTGTGTTCAGAGGAGGAAATATGGATGAGTACCAGAAGTCACTTTCACAAGAAGAACCTCTCTAGAGGTTTCAATTTCCAACTGCCCCCATCTCTGCAGCAATAGTTACCACAGTAAATGAGATCCATTCAGTTTCTGAAGCCAGAAATCTTGGGAGTCATCCTCACCTCCCCCAGAGTCCACATCAAATCCATCTGTATTAATGTTCAGTCCAGTCAGTTGTCTCTGTGTTAAAATACATGCATAAAAGAAAGATAGTTTATGAAAATGCTTCATATTAAAGGAATCTAAATAGACATGACAATTAAATGCAATACCAGATCTTGTACTGGAGGGGAGAAAATGCTATTAAGGACATTATTGGGTGAACTGACAAGATTGGAATACAAATAGTAAATTAGATAAAATTAGATATTGTATCAATATTACATTTACTGAAGTTTATAATTGCATTGTGATTATGTATGGGATGATCCTTGTTCTTAGGAAATACACACTGAAGAATTTAGAAGTAAGGGGCTGTGATGTATCATGGATATAACTCACCCTCAAATAATTCAGATTTGAACAAGTTGAGAGAGTCGGGAGAGGGAAAGGAGAATGATAGAATGAAGAAATGAAGAAATGATAAAGCATATTAACAGTAAGTGAACTTGGTAAAGGGTATAATCAGCAGGTTTCTGGATCCAGAATCAAACCACACCTTACCACTCAGTACGGAACAACCTACCTCATGCTACCATTCTCATTACCCTGATTCTAGTCTTCTACATCCTGTAGTCTTACAGCAGCCAATGTAAGCCTTTGGAAACATAAATAAAATCATGTCACCATCCTGTACATAACCCACCAGTGACTTCTCATTGCATGCATAATAGAATCTAAAGACCTCTATAGCCCTATGTCTTGCCCTTTGGTTAACTTTTTGGCCTTACCTTCTCTATGCACCCCATCCCTCCCTCTCTTTTCTTCAATCACCCTGTCTCCTTGAATTTGCCAAGCATGCTTCTGCCTCAGGGTCAGCACTTCAAATTTATATTCATTAACACTAATTTTTTTTAGTATAGTCAATATAAAAATCTTTGATGCTATTTAAAACATTCAGTATTTTGTTTTTTTGTTATAGGATTTAAAAATAAATAAATAAAGCATAAAAACAAATGAAAACTGGGTCATAGCTAGCAGCCAAAACAATATAGTGGCAATGAATCTGAAGCTATCAACAATAAAAAGTAAACATTTTCATATCAGAATCTTATTTCAGTTTAAGCTGCCACAAATTTTAATACTATTATAAGAATACCTTTTACTTCATCTTTTTAGAACTGATGCTTAAGAAATTCTTATGGGAAAAGTCTGTATTTTTTAATATGCATTTGTATTTCCTCATGATGAAAAGTCTATCCATATATTCAATCTTATGCTTTGGTGTTTTATTGAAGTTATTTGTTGGAAGAATAAATGATTTCTCAAAGGAAACAAATTACATATTTTGAATAGTAAAATAATCATATCTGAATAGTTCCATTGAATGCATATTAATTTAATAAAGTTACACATGTAAGCAGGCCTTTATCAGCCTGCTACTACAAAGTCATAGAAAAGAAAACTATTTTTAAGGAATAAGAGGTAACTGAATGCCTAATCAGAATTTAATTTTGTAGAGGATTTAAGTGTATTTGAATTAGAAGCCAAAAATGACATGTCAGAAAGCAGAAGGACAAAAAGTTAGTCTTTTGGTGTTCTTGGCAGGAATACCGAAGCTTAGAGACAAATTCTGAATTCCAAATGAAACTGGTTCTTGTGGGAGGATGAAGAAGGACAGACCTGGGGACCAGAGCTGATGAGGAGGTCATAGACAGAGATTTCACTGAACTCACTGCATTCTAATCTATGTTGAGTGATACTTTCCTTTCATGTCTATCATGGAAAATTTGTTTTGTTTTGTTTTAGATACATGAGTTACAGCTTCACTTCTCAAAGGCACTAGATTCTTCAAAATGGCTTATTTTAAAAGTATCATAGTGGAACAGCTGAACATTTTTAGGGCAGTAATTCTGTGAAACAGACTATATTACGTGAGCCGTGAGCTTGTGCACTTGTCTCAAGAAGTATAGGGGAAGGAGCAGAGGGTGTTATACTTCACTAATGAATCATTGAACACTACATCAAAAACTAATCGTGTACTATACAGTGGCTAATTGAATATTAAAAAACAGTATGGATGACAGACATACATCTCATTTTAAGAAATATGATTCAATGCCAAGTAACATAATACCAAAAAATAAAATATAATTCACCATTTGTCTGTCTGTCTGTCTCTCTATGAACCATGGTTTTGTGTTGTTGTTGTTTTTCCATGTTCTCTTAACATTTAAAATCACAAAAATTTTACCTAGTTTTAGCCATGGGTTCAAATTTAATTTTTTAAAAGATTTTTAAAAATTTTTAAGTGATTTTTAAATATTTTAATTAGTGCATAATATGTCATCAAATGAATGCAAAATAATTAACCATTTAATCATTTGTGAATACTTAGAAAACATATATGATCTTAATTTTTTGGTATTGTAGAGCTTTTTTAAAAACCTGAATCCAGTGTGTGTAGCTTGGATTAATTGCAACTAGTCCAGTGAATAAAAAGTTTGTTAAAGCAGTGTTAGAAATTCTACAGAGGGCTGCTTACTAAACATTATTAAAATATAAGATACTCAATTATTTTAAATATTCAGAATAAGAAAAATAAACATTTAAGAATTAATGAAAATACTCCAAAGCATAATTTGGCCACATAAACCCTTTGAACAGTAAGGAGAAAGGAGAAAAAAAAGGCAAGCAAGAGGGGGAACTAGAGAGACATATCAAGGAGACAGGCACACTGGACACAGTCTCTTTTTTCCTGTCTCTTCACTATTAGAGCTCTGTATGCATTGCCTCTAGATTTCAACCTGTATGACTGCTTGGAACATTTCTGCCTTGGGAAGGAGGAATGGGAGGACCCCTAATCAAGTCAGCAGCTGTCATTTTAATTACACACCTGAGTTCTTGCCCCTGATGTGTTGTCTAATCCCCCTGTGCCTGAGTCCCAGCCTTGTTTCTAAGAAGGGTATATAAGCTCTTATGGAGCAGAGCTTGTCCTGTACTTTTTTCTTGATTCAGTCCTACCCCTATGAATGGCTTCTATTTTCAGCTTCAGGTTCTTTTGAATGATGAGTAGATCTCTAGTTCTTTTGTTTTGTGTTCTGTGTATCTACTGGAGATCCCATCTATTGTTGAATTTCCCATCATTGTAATGATATTAAGGTTCTCTGACCATGCTGGGCAGCTCAGGTCCAGTCCCTCAAGGCCTTGCCTATGGATGGATGTTTACTCAGTCTTCAGATGTGGGTCATCTCAGACTAGTCCATCTCACTGCCAGTCAAAACCCGGGACTACTCAACAAAGTTTGGTATATAGTGGTGCTTAAAACTGTCTTGTCAGTTTTAAACCTTTAAAAAATATTCAACAGACAAACATTTTGAACCCCATTTAACAATGGTTTGTGTAATTGACTATTATTTAGCGGAAAGTCAGCTGCAAAATCTCTAGCACTGGATTACTCATTTTAAATGATATGCAAAGGGTTTTGTATAAATGTGGAGAATCAAGGGAAGATGAGAATAAGCCATGTATGAAGAAAGAATATGGGCTTTAAAATCTGAAGGGCTGAGTTTGAGATGCAGCTCCAGCCCCTTGTTCACTATGACACTGGGTCAGATGCTTAACAATTCTGAGCCTCAGTTTCCTCATCAGCAAATTGGTGATGATAACCATCTAAAGGGCTGACAGAGGCTAAGCTGAATAGTAAAATGGGCTTTTTGATAGTTTATTATCTCTAAGGTAAGACTTTTCCTGTGTACAAACTCTGTGAATAAGTCCCAAGCATACCTGGGACACATTCCAAACTTGCTGGCTGTACCTTAGGGAGTCACTCATATATGCACTAAATATTTTTTAGCCTTTCAAAAACATACTCCTCATAATCAAGTAGTTCACCAACTAGTGATCCTGGGTGGGGGGAAAAAGCCTTATAACTAGGACAGGAGGGCAAAGACGAACCATCCCCTGAGTGATGTTACTTATAAATGCATAGTGTTGTTTTCGATCAGATAGCAAGTTGGAATCATAAAGTTGATATTAGTTATACGGTCTTGTTTCTCTGGGCTTTTAAACATGTAGAAATATGAGAAAGAAGGAAGAAAGAAAGATCCGAGCTGCCAGGTATTGATTGTTTGGATTGTGAAGAGAAAAAGTACTGCTAGGAGGAGCAGTTATCTGCACCTAATTTGAAAGCCTAAGAGCTGGAAGAGACACCTGTCCCTCTCTCTCTGTTCACTCAGCCAACACTCTGAGTCCCTATTCTCTGCTTTGCCTTCTGTTAAGTTCCAGGAATTCAAAAGGAGAGCCTCCGCCCTTGTGGTATGCTGTGTCTGACTGGGAGGCACAGATGGAAATCACAATACAGGATGCCAATCAAGCTACATACAAAAGCTGTGAGCACTGGGGCAAAGCAGTCAGTTTTATTTTGGGGGGTCATGAAGACTATTCTTGGTCTTAAAAAATGATCTGAGGTCACCAGAAATTTAAGACTTTTCCAGGAAAATGAGAATTAAACAAAAACATAGGATGTGAAGAGATTATATAACATACATAGAAACAGTGCATGAAATGGGAGGTATGGTGAAAGGGATTAGAGTTAGAGAATTTAGTGGTTTCAGTAGTCTAAGTGAATGGTCAGCAAAGTATGGCCCATGGGCTGGCCCACTACTTGTTTTAGTAAATAAAGTTTTATTGGAACACAGCCACACCCATAGTTTATGTATTATCATTAATTGCTTTCAAACTACAACAGCAGAATTGAGGAGTTGTGAAGAGACCATATACCCACAGTTATAAAATAGGAGTAGTATGCTGAATCCTGGTCTAAGTAGTAAATGACAGAGGACTGTACTAAGGAAGTAGTAGTATGCTGGGAAGAGAAAGAGACAGATTTGTGAAGCATTTTAGAGAGAGATTTTTTTTCCCCAAGAATATATTTATTTGTATTGCTTTTTGCCTTGTATTACATATCTCTGTAAAAGTAGTAGATATGTACTATAAATAATTTAAATAATGCAGTATATATAAAGTAAATAGTAAAAGAAATTTCAAATAACATATATTCATATACATTTATTCATACTTATTTCTTTTATAAGTTGAGCCAGTACATTTTTTTAAAAAAGATTTTATTTACTTATTTATTTGTCAGAGAGAGAGAGAGCACAAGCAGGCAGAGTGTCAGGCAGAGGCAGAGGGAGAAACAGGCTTTCCCCTGAGCAAGGAGCCTGATGCAGGACTCAATCCCAGGACCCTGGGATCATGACCTGAGCCGAAGGCAGTGTCTTAACTAACTGAGCCACCCGGGCTTCCCTAAGTTGAGCCTTTTTATACAGACTGTTCTGTAATCTGCTTTTATCACTGAATAGTAAATCACAAACTTCTTTCTTTTCTTTCCCATTTTATTTTATTTTATTTCTTTTCCGTTTTCCAAAATTCATTGTTTAGGCACCACACCCAGTGCTCCATGCAATATGTGTCCTCCTTAACACCCACAACCAGGCTCACCCAACTCCCCACCTTCCTCCCCTCTAAAACCCTCAGTTTGTTTCTCAGAGTCCACAGTCTCTCATGGTTTGTCTCCTCCTCTGATTCCCCCAACTCACTTCTCTCCACATCCCAATGTCCTCTGTGTTATTCCTTATGCTCCACAAGTAAGTGAAACGATATGATACTTGTCTCTCTCTCCTTGACTTATTTCACTCAACATAATCTCTTCCAGTATCGTCCATGTTGATATAAAAGTTGGGTATTCATCCTTTCTGATGGAAGCATAATACTCCATTGTGTACATGGACCCCATCTTCTTTATCCATTCATCCATTGAAGGGCATCTTGGTTCTTTCCACAGTTTGGCAACTATGGCCATTGCTGCTATGAACATTGGGGTACAGGTGGCCCTTCTGTATACAGATACAGATACTGCATCTGTATCTTTGGGGAAAATACCCAGTAGTGCTATTACAGGGTCATAGGGTAGATCTATTTTTAATTTCTTAAGGAATCTCCACACTGTTTTCTAAAGTGGTTGCACCAACTTGCATTCCCACCAACAGTGTAAGAGGGTTCCCCTTTCTCCACAACTTCTCCAACATTTGTTGTTTCTTGCCTTGTCAATTTTTGACATTCTAACTGGTGTGAGGTGGTATCTCATTGTAGTTTTGATTTGAATTTCCCTGATGAATGATGATGAACATTTTTTCATGTGTCTGTTAGCCATTTGTGTGTCTTCTTTTGAGAAGTGTCTGTTCATGCCTTCTTCCCATTTTTTGACTTGATTATTTGTTTTTGGGGGGTTAAATTTGAGAAGTTCTTTATAAATCTAGGATATCAGCCGTTTGTCTGTAGTGTCATTTGCGAATATCTTCTCCCCTTCCGTGGGTTGCCTCTTTGCTTTTGTTGACTGTTTCCTTTGCTGTGCAGAACTTTTTGATCTTGATGAACCTCTTTCCATGTCATGACATGTACATCTATCTCATGCCCACTAACAGTTTTATATTTTAAATATTCTTTCATAGAGAAATCCAATTTAATTATTCATTAATTCACTAGATACTTATTGAGAAATGTAGTGTTTTCTGTGGAATTGTCTACCTAGAACCTCCCCCCACACATACATTCATGTGCTGTGAACTGCTCCTTCCACATCCATTTGTGTACCGGCCATGCTGGTATCATTACTAGTGAAATTTCATCCTCTCTCTTGACCTCAGTTCTTTTGTGCAAGTGTGGGTCAGGATTGCAGTGGGAGCTGTAGGCATCTGAAGGGTTGGCTAGAATTGGAGTTTCTACTTCCAAGATGATTCACTTATATGGTCTTTTGGCAGAATTCCTCAGCTCCTCACCACATGGAACTCCCCCCAAAACCTCTTGAGTATCCCTATAACTTTGTAGCTAGCTTTCCCCATAGCAAATGATGCAAAAGAGCAAGACAGAAGCTGAGATATATTCTATGACCTGGGTTCAAAAGTCATATATCATCATTGCCACAATATCATATCACTTACACCGGTCAGCTCTATTCAACATGGGAGAGTACTACAATAGGACATGAAAACTAGGAGATGGAATTCACTAGGGGTCATTTCAGAGGCTGACTACAACAGGCCTTTGAGAAAGAAGTTAGAGCTTCCCTAGATTTTCTTCTCCTTCTGACTGGAAACTAGATATGGAGCCCCATTCTAGAACATAAAGATGGTGACAGCCTGTTATGGATTGCAAAACCACAAGATGGGATGATTATGTATCCATGAATCAGATTCCTCTAATCAAATTAGAAGAGGAGGTCTGGGCATCCTCTAGGTAACAGTGGTCTCATGATATCAGCTTTTGATATAATAACTGAATGAATTTAGGGATGGCCTCCCCCTGAAGACAGGATTTGAATGTAAAATATTTGATACATACACTTCTCTTAAATGTTTTCATGTGTCTGCCTGGTTCAGATCTTTAAACCAGGGGGCGTGTTTGAGTCACAGAGACCTTGGAAGCCAGAGATATAGAGACTTGTCTCCTCTGAAGATATTTACTAATGTTTTTTTTTTTTTTTTTTTAAGATTTTCTTTATTTATTTGAGAGAGAGACAGAGACAGAGAGAGTACAAGCAGGGGGAAAAGCAGAGGGAGAGGGAGAAGCAGACTTCCAGCTAAGCTCGGAGCCTAACATGGGGCTCCATCCCAGGACCTAGAAATCATGACTGGAGCAGAAGGCAGATGCTTAACCAACTGAGCCATCCAGGCACCCCCTCTTATATTCTAAGGTAATAAAGAGCTTCCCTCTTTTCTTTGGAGGGCATTTGTTTACATTTCAGAATAAAATTCCCTTCTTCTCTCCAGAGGGGAGAATGGTCATACATACCAGCAGCACCTGTCAAAGCTCCAGGTTTTGGGGCACCTGGGTGGCTCAGTGGGTTAAGCTGCTGCCTTCAGCTCAGTTCATGATCTCAGGGTCCTAGGATCAAGTCCCACATTGGGCTCTCTGCTCAGCAGGGGGTCTGCTTCCCTTCCTCCCTCTCTGCCTGCCCCTCTGCCTGCTTGTGATCTCTCTCTGTCAAATAAATAAATAAAATCTTAAAAAAAAAGTAAGCTCCAGGTTTCACAATTTTGAGACTTGATATGTCCCATGATGCATCCCTGACATGTGTGCAGTAACATCTGGCTTTCATTCATTTTGCCACACAGAGACAGGTGAGGGAACTGGTGCTAAAACACTGTCTAGCTGTTTTGCTGTAAGTAATAAAGGGTATCTTTCATCCTAAAAAAATTTTTTTTCTTCTGTCTAGATATCTATATCTGTATCTATACTCACAACTATATCTACATCTTTATCAATACTGGGGCAGGCTAACTTGTTAGCTTGCAAGTAGGAATAAACTATCTGGCCTTTGACAGTTTTTAACAATTAAAAACAACATTATGCCAATAAATTGGGAAACAGGTGAAATGAACAGATTCCTTCAGAGACACAAACCACCAAATTCAATAAGGAAGAAATAAATAAATAGACTTTTATCCTAAAAAATGGAATTTATAGTTAACAACCATCCTACAATGAAAACTTCAGTCTCAGATGCCTTCACTGAAATCCCTCCAAACATTTAAGGAAAAAATAGAGAACCAATGCTCTGCAAACTCTTCCAAAAAACTAAATAGGGGGGCTCTTCCCAATTCATTTTATAAGGCAAAATTTTCTTTGATAGCAAGACATTACCAAAAAAAGAAAACCACAGATAACTATTCCTCATAAATGTAGATGAAAACCTTGAAACAAAAGTTTTTGTGAATACAATAAAAATATGTGAAAAAGATAATGCATCATGAGAAAGTGATGTTTATTCCAGAAACAGAAAATTGATTTAACATTTGAAAATCAATCAGTGTAATTCACCACTTTAAAAAACTAAACAAGAAAAATCATAGGATTTTCTCAATAGATGCGGAAAAGCATAGGAGAAAACTTTGGGTTACATGACATTTTCTTGATATGACACAAAAAGCACCATCTATTAACAAATTGACAAACTGAACTTCATCAAAATTAACCTGTTTTCCTTGCAAGAGGCATTACTTCGAGAACAAAAGACTAGCTATATTTCTAGTAGAAAATATTTGCAAGTAAGATATTTTGGATAAATAATCTGTAGACAAAATACAAAAGAACTTTCAAAACTTAATGGGATGAAAACCACCTACAAAAATAAACAAAAACATTTAAACAATTAAAAAGATTTAAAAATGGCAAATATGCACATGAAAATGTTCAACATCATTAGTAATTAGGGAGATGTAAATTAAAACACTACATACCTATTAGAAAGGCTAAAATTAAAATGATTAATTTGGGAGAAGGTATTTGGAAAATGGAACTCTCATACACTGTCGATAGGAATATGAAATGGTACAACCACTTTTGGCAAGAGCTTGACAATTCTCATGAAGTTAAACTAACCTTTCATATGATTCAACCATTTCATCTGTAGGTATTTACGAAAAGAAATTAGGTAGGTCTCCACACAAAGACCTGTATGCAAGTGTTGATAACCATATTATTTGCTGTAACTAAAACCTGGAAACTGATCAAATGCCCATCAAAAAAGGGAATGAATAAATAAACTATTGAATGTATTATAGTATAAACTCTTCAGTAATACACTTGGAATTATATTTGGTGATATCTGCTTCTCCAGCAGAGGAAAACATAGGAGACACTAGAGTAGAAGACAATTCAGAAAAACAAAACAAAACTTTGGAGAGCAGCTTATAGCAACAACAGGTTGTTAGCAGTTGCAGGAATAATGACTTGAGTAGAGAGTGCCAGTGGAGGGCCATGTTACTGAGGTTGGGACATACCGTGTAACATATTTTCATAGACAAAATGAAATGTGGCATTGAGGTGGGCTCATTTGGGAGCATTTGGTTTACTGTGCTATTTCTATTGGATATTATCTCTGTTATTGGCTTTCCTTTTCTTCTGTTTTTTTTTTTTTAATATTTTATTTATTTGACAAAACAAGAGACGGAAAAAAAGAGAGAGCGCGTAAGTGTGGGGAGGCAGCAGAGGGAGAAGCAGATTTATGCTGAGCAGGGAGCCTGATGTGGGGCTCCGGCCCAGGACCCTGAGATCATGAGCTGAACAGAAGGCAGATGCTTAAACCACTAAGCCACCAGCCACCTCTCCTTTTCTTTCTTTCTTTCTTTTTATTTTCCTCCTTTTCTTTTAATGATATGTTTCTATATTGTGTCCATTGAATTTAGATTTGAGGATTTGGTGGAGAGTTCAGATATGCTGGTTTTTCGGGTAAGGACTCTAATAAAAGACTAATCCCCTTTCGGGTAAGGACTCTAATAAAAGACTAATCCCCTTAAAACTTAAGCCTTCTGTGGTAGAAGTGAATCAGAAATAAATATATATGTATATTTGTGTCACAGTCTATTTACTTGAGTTATGGGATTTTCAATGATCAAATATTATCTTTGCCCTTTGAAATTTTGATGACCTGATTAGTCAATATTAATCATGGTTCAATTATTCCAGTCTTTTATTTTTTAAAGAGTTATTTATTTATTTATTTGACAGAGAGAGGAGGAAGAAGGCTCCCCGCCTACTGCCTATCACAAGTAGGCAGAGGCAGGCAGAGAGAGAGAGGAGGAAGCAGGCTCCCCACTCAAGCAGATAGCCCAATGCTGGACTCAATCCCAGGACCCTGAGATCATGACCCTGAGCGGAAGGCAGAGGCTCAACCCTCCGAGCCACCCAGGTATCCTATTCCAGTCTTTTAACCCACTGAGCCACCCAGGCGCCCCCCTATTCCAGTCTTTTAAAGTCAAGAACACAACTCAATTTTGAATGGCGTGTGCTAGCATCAAATACCAGAAAACCTTGCTTTCTAGATATAGGAGGTTTCCACTCAAGTAATATAAAATCAAATGCAGACTTTGGCTTATGTGTCATAGTTTTCTTACCTTGAGCTGGAGAATGACACTTATGAAATAAATTCCTTTATAGAACAGTTAACAGTTTTGGTTTCTTCCTGTTAAACCAATTACATAATTTTCTTCTAAATACAAAAGAAAAGAAAAACTCTAGGCAGCTTAGACCTGACCCATATTGATTGCATTCCATGACTTTGCTTTTAACTTTCTAATGGGTTAGGAAATAAGGACAAGAAATTGGCTTAATAATGTTTTTATCCTATAGTGTTCCTGGTACTCCTTTGTCAAGACTCGTGCTTGATTTTTCACCACCTACTTTGTTGCTGGCTTTCTAGCAGTCTGCATTCCCAGAACTGTTGTTTGATATAATCCAATATAATCCCTTGGATCTGCTATGGCCCCTCCTCTGAAAACTTACATCATGGTCATAACTTTATTTCAGAGACCTCAGTTTCAGGCTATGAGAAAAACAAAGAAAGCAAAGAAAAAATTATAGGCAAACATTTTGAAAATAAATGCTATAAACCACAGAGAGTATTTGGTGATGTTTCATATAATTTTATGTAAACTATTACCACTAAAGGAAAGCAAATAAAAACAATGCCCTGACAAGTTTGGATCTATTAACCTCTTCCTAAGGAAATTCAAAGACAATCTCAGGCATCTTCAGCAGAAGGAGAATCTAAAAGAAATAATCTATATATAACCACATTTGTGACTAAAATTTACATGTTGGATTCAGATTATTCCTTATACAGTTGGATATAAAAAACTGTTAGCAGCTGGTATCAGGGTTTTTTTTTTTTTTATTTTATTGAGGAAATGGTCTGATAGAATCACCAGACTTGGAAATGAGATCCTAAGAGGATGGATTATTAGAAGTCAAACAAACAATGGAAAAAGTTTAACTTCTATTTATCATAAGAATTTGCGGAAAGGAGAAAGAGCATAACAGAGAGAAAGAGAAAAAATAGTAGGTAAACATTTTTAAAAGCAGAGATATCCCTAATGTTCATTATTCTGAAATGAAAACTCCCTGTTCTATGTCCCCAAATCCTCAATAAAGCTCTGAGAATCCTGTTTTACAAGTTGAGAGACCAATTTCCAAAAACGGATTTGTACTGGTTTCCTATTGCTGCTATGACAAACTACCACTAGTGGCTTGAAACAACACACATTTATTATCTTAAAATTCTGGAGCTCTGAAATCCATAAATGGGTCCTACAGAGTTATATGAAGATATCAGCAGGGCTGAAGGCCCTAGGGGTAATTTGTTCCTTGTCTTTTTTAGGTCCTAGAGGCTTTATTTCCAACCTAATGGCATCATATCTTCAAATCTCTCTCTCTGTTCTCTGCTTTCTGTCTTTTAAGTCTTCTCAGATTGACTCTCCTGCTTCCCTTCTTCCATTGTAAGGACTCGTATGATCACATTGGGCTCACCTACAAAATCCAGGTTAATCTCTCAAGATCTTTATTTACAACTGCAGAGCAAGGTTACATATTCACAGGTTCTGGAAATTAGTATGTGGACATCTTTGGGAGCCTGTTACTTTGTCTACCACAGGGCCCCTGTTGGGAAGAACAGAATGTGCAGGTGGAACAGTGTCATGATCTCTATAATGAACCAATTCAGAGGAAGCAGGAAGACTTGAAGCCAGAGGGAATCGTGAGGATGTGCCTTTCATACTTTTTGAGCAGGACAATAGCATGATCATAGTATCTGTGCTTTGGGGAGATAATTTTGTGATAATATGAAAGAAGGATTGTAGCATAAAGATAAATAATAAAATAGTTAACAGTTCAAGAGAACAATAGGTTTGTCACAAAGCAGTACATGATTAATCACCAAAAGAATTCTAAAGACAATAATTGCTATTGGAATTTTTAAAATGTAAATTTGGATAATGATGATTAGTGAAACTGTTCTAATGAGGCCAAGGACATGCATTTGATTTTTTTGTGGGTCAGAATGTTCCATGGCCTAGTTAAACACAGCCACAGAAGTGTGGGTGAGTAAGAAAAATAAGAAAACAAGGTAGAGTGGTACTAACATTTCATCTCTACTGGAAAAAAAAAAATCCCAGTTTTATGTTCTTCTGATAAGTCAGTACTTTACTTATTGAAGATGATACTTTAGTCATATAACTAGACAAAATAGGTTTTATAAGATTCATGCTTCTATAACTATGAATACATCTAATTTTCTGATTATAGATACATTCTAAAGATTTGTGTAAATAAAATTTACATAAACTCTCTAATATTCCAAATATATTTCTTACATGAACTTTTGTGCAATTTTGCTCTCTAAAGAGAACATTTATATAAGAATAATTGTAATTATTCTTTGTAGTTATAATACAAAGTTTGCTTGATGAACACAAATTTAGGTCAAGAATTAGGAGAGCCCAGTGGTATACATACAATAATGGCTTTGAAATGTAATAGTAGATCTGAGTCTTAAATCTGCTTTTAATTAGTTGTATGATTTTACATAATTTACCTTTCTGAGTCATTGGTTCTGTTTTATAAAGATAATAATGCCTACTATTAGAATTATTTTGAGGATTAGAGATTATTTGTATATTATGGGGGTAGCACAGATGGTATTTTTATTAGCTATTATCCTAATTCAAATGTTCAACGTTAGTAACCTAATACATCTGTCTCCATAATAGGGATACACTTGCTTTTAGGACCAGAGGGATTAAATTTAAAATATGATTTTAAATGATCTTATAATCGTCTTTTCTCTCATCATTTAAAAAGTATTTTCCCTCTTTTTTCTGTCTTCCATTGTTGTTATTAAGACTGTCAGCTGTCTGTCCAATTTTCTTTCCTTTGTTGGTAACTTGTCTTTTCTCTCTGGTTGACAAGTGCAAATACAAATGATATGTGGGTCATGTGAATAGTTATAAATGTCATGGTTTGAACATGGTGAAAATGAACCAATTGCTCATAGGCACATAAAATATTTGCTGCTATTAAAGAGAATTTTTTTCTTTTGACACTTTGTAGAAAATCACCTAATGAACATATTTCTCAATACTTACTTTCCAAACTATCTTAAAATAGCTACTCATCCTCCATTACTTTATTATCTTACTCATGTAGTTTTCCTCATAGGACTGACTGCTTCTTGACACTGAATTTTATATGTATATATTGTCTGTCTGCCCACCCAATGAATACTCATAATATTAGTTGCTCTATTACACCAACTACTTTGGTGTTAGTGGCTTTGTTCATAGTAAGATTTCTGAGCATATTATTTTGCTAGGGCTGTCATAACCAAATACCATAGGCTGCGTGGTTTAAGCAAAAAGAAATATATTCTTAGTCTTCTGGAGGCTAGCAGTCCAAGATCAGGTTGTCCACAAGTTTGGTTTTTCCTGAGGCCTCTCTCCTTGGCTTGAAGATGGCCACCATTTTGCTGTGTTCTCATGTGGCCTTTTCTCCGTGTATGCACATCCTTCCTATGAGAACACCAGTCACATTGGATTTGGATCCCAACACTATGATCTTACTTTAACTTAATTATTTTTTAAAGACCCTATTTCCAGATATAATCACATTCTGAGGCACTGGGAGTTCGGGCTTCAATATATGAACCTGGAAGGGACACAGTTCACTCCATAACACTGAGAAAGGGAGTGTCATGAGCTTAGTTTCAGCTCAGGGTCACACAAGTCAGAATAGTAAGGAAAAAGGAAATGATACTCAGAAGATGGGAGAAAAAGTGCTAGTTATTTTAAAAAACAACAAAACATTAATAGTCACCATGTGTTTCCTAAGCAGAACTTGAAAGGCAGCTAGTCTGTGTTGCTAGTTCCTTGCGGATATAAAAGCTCTGGTTTCAGCTAAATTTTCAGTGTGGTAAAAAAAAATCTATAACACAAACTTTATTTCTTAACCATTTTTAAGTATACAGTGTAGTAGTGTTGACTATATGCACAGTGTTTTACAGGAGACCTCTAGAACATTTTTTTAATCTTTTTTTTTTAATCATTTTTATCTTTCAGAAGTAACTGGAACTTCAGTCCCATTAAACAACTCCCTTTTTTCCTCCCCCTAGGCCTCCCTCGACCCCCTCAACTACCATTCTCCTTTCTAAGGGTTTAACTACTCTAGGTATCTCAAAAGTGGAATCATGCAGATTTGTCTTTCTATGACTTTTTTCACTTAGGTAATGTCTTTAAGGTTAATTTTTGTTATAATGTAGTAGTTTTTTAAAGGATGAATAAATAGTTTCAGTTATTTAAAAAAGGCAACAATAAGCTTCATCAAAATATTTTATCACCTTTACTCTCTATTTCTCTTGCCACCTTTTTTTTTTTTTTTTAAATTTGCCTCTTCTTTTATTTAAGTGTTCAAAGTTGTTTTTAATGTAGGTCTTTATGTAGAAAATACAATTCAACAGTATATGGAAGTGTTTCTGTGTTTTCATGAAATTGATTACTGGGTTTACATTAGGCTTTCTTTCTTCCTTTCTCACTTCCATTCTTCCTTCCTTTTTTTTACTGTGTATTTATTGAGTGCTTACCTTGTGTCAGCCTTTGTGGTAAGAATTGCAAATTGAAGGCAAATTCTATTGCAGAAAAGCTTTGGAGGTCTTATATATCTGTGAATATTTTATTATGCCTTCAAACACATTTTATTTTATTTTATTTTTTTTTTAAAGATTTTATTTATTTATTTGTAAGAGAGAGAGAGAGTGAGAGCAAGCACAGGCAGACAGAGTGGAAGGCAGAGTCAGAGGGAGAAGCAGGCTCCCTGCGGAGCAAGGAGCCCGATGTGGGACTCGATCCCAGGACCCTGGGATCATGACCTGAGCCGAAGGCAGCTGCTTAACCAACTGAGCCACCCAGGCGTCCCTTCAAACACATTTTAATAGCTACATAGAAAATTCTAGATTCTAACTTCTTGCTCTTTAACACTTTAGAGACATTTCTTCACCATCTTCTTGCATGCGTTGTTGCTACTGAAAAATCCGAAGTCAGCTTAATTCTTATTACTTCGTATATTATCTGTTCTTCCTCTTTTTAAACTTTTAAGAATGCTCTCTTCATCTGTGATATTAAATAGTGTTACCCCAATATGTCTTGGGTAGATTTTTACTTTTTTTCTTCTTTTTGGACATTACGGGTCTTTTCAACCTGACATATTTTACCTTTTTTTGAAAAAGATTCTAGAAAATATATCTTCATTATTTCTATAAATGTTTCCTTCTAGCCAAAGGCTTTGAGAAGCAGCCATGTAAGCATTGAGAATTCATTTGATCCATTTTCTTGGAATATTTTATTCATAAGGTTCAATTATATAGATTATGTTTCTCTTTTTCTAAATCCAATCATACAAAATGATCCTGTAATGAATGATAATGTACATGCTTTCTGTTTTCAGTTTTCAGAATCAACATATAGACAAGGAATGAAAGAACTAATAACTGTTAGAGAACAAAATGCAAATTCACTAAAACTTGACAGTAAAATAATGGTACATCTGACAAACGTTGGGAAGGGGAAGGAGGAAGGGAAATATAATGAGGTACAGAAAGAAGTACTAGTTTTTTTTTTTCACATATGGTAGTTAGGAGTTAAGTAATATAATAAAAATGATGGGGAAGGGAATGTGTAGAAGGAGTGAGCTCATCTTTTCTGGAAGAGAGAACAGTTAATAAAAGTAACAGAGGTGGAACGGCACAAGCACATTGTTATATGCTTATATTGTTGACCTCCAGAAGATAATCTAGAATCCAGATAATCTTTGTCATAACAAAGATAAAGTAAAGTCAGAAATGGTACAAAATAATTGTTGTCTGTGAGGAGTGGACCTGGGGGTGGAAAGCAGGAAGAAAAAATGTTTTTTTATTTTAAGCCCTTCTATATTTTTAAACTTTTTGTTTTTGTGTACATCTATTACTTTTATGATAAGAATAAAATAAAGACTTTTTATTTATAAAGAAATTTCTGCTCTCCAGGGGAAAGACAAACGTTATCTTCAGAATATGTTTTGTGTTTCTGTATTCACATTCTTAAAAAGAATATTTTCTGATTATCTTCAGATTACTCTGATTCCTGATCATGACAGAAGGATTATTACTATTTAAAAAAATAAAGAGAGAGAGAAGAAAAGGGAAAAAATGCTAGATTTCATCTATTCAATTAGGTTAGGATTTTATGGACATTTGTTCTTTCTGCCCAACCTGTAAGTCTTAATTTAAATTTTCCATCTAAATTGTCCTGGACTGTTACCATGGGGACAGGTATGAAAGTTTAAAAATAAAATTTAATAGATCTTTATATTTTGAACCCTCCAATAATAGTAGTGAGTGTTGATTTTCAAGTGCCTTCTGTTAGGATATTTACTTATACCTTGGCGTCTTTTGTAATTTATCCTTTCGCGTAGTTACTATTCAGTGCATTTATTTCTTGTGGCGGCACGCATCTAGACATACTTAAAACTAATTGCCTGAGTCTGAAGGTGAACAGTTTTTCTATTTTATTTGTCCTTGTCCTGGTGAATGAATGTTAGATTTGTTGTTTTTTAATAGTCTCTAGTCAGCAGGTGAATGTGCTTAGGATACTACTGATCCATGCATTTTCTTGAACTGATATTAAAATGAAATGAATTTTTCAGACTATTTTGTCATTAAAAGCTTAAGCAAAATACATAAAGAAAAATAACACAGGATTGCAAATGTCAAATAACTAATCATGTGGATACTTAGTTATTTCTTCTCTAATCCTAGATTCCATTCCTTCTTATTTCCTGATAGTGTTTAGAATGATTTATGTTCACTCTTGTATTTAAGGCTGAGGCATGTACATTACATCACCAAAAAAAGATAATAAACATTTGAAGAAGACCATTGCCTTCATATCTCAAATCTCAAATTATCCTAGTTAAATAAGTCAAATTCACTCAAATCTTTGAGTATCAAAAGCCTACTCTGTGTCCAGTGTTGTGCAAAGTATTATAAAGAATG
The DNA here is from genome assembly GCF_022355385.1 of Mustela nigripes. Taxonomy (NCBI): domain Eukaryota; kingdom Metazoa; phylum Chordata; class Mammalia; order Carnivora; family Mustelidae; genus Mustela; species Mustela nigripes. The sequence continues at coordinate 119,934,411 of NC_081561.1, forward strand.
AAAAAGAAATACTAGTTCCTGTCTTTGGGATTTTAGCCATCTAGCTGTGGTGACAGAATTTAGATAAATGAAATCAATGTAAGGTAAGAACTTGTAATGTAATACCAATACTCCAGTATTTCAAATGTAAGTATTCTAAGTGCAGAAATGGTGACTCTCAAAGTGAGCCAAGGTAGTAAAAGCTAGTCATGGGAAAAGTATTCCTATCTCAGATTAAGGAATTGTTAAAACTTAGATTAATTTTTGAGAAGGAAATAGGCGTCAAAAAAAGAGTAAGACTCTGGACATTTGGAAAAGCATGGCTTATCTTCTCGTTAGAGTATATAGATGCTTCAGGGGGAATAGAGTTGTGTCCTAACAGCTCTTTCCTGCCTCTTCTGTGGTGAAACTCCTTGATCCTACTACTGTCAGATTCACTCAAATGATGGTTATGGTAGTTGTAGGTTCCCTGATTAATTGCCTTTATGTTATCCCTGACCTTTCAATAAAGACATGTTACAAATGTCAGTTTCCTATGTAACTATGGGGTTGATGGTGTGCTGGGGAGGATTAACAAGAAGTACCTGACCAATGCTTACGATGAAGTAGATGATGAATGAGCAGAGTTTTTCTCTGAAGTCAAACTGTAGTAGTGGAGGCCACCACTGGGTAAGGAAGTTGTGATCAACGGTAAGATAACCTTAGGAGGGTCCTCAGCATCAAAGTAGCAGTGCTGGTCTGAGGAAGAAACTGCTGACAGGACACAAGAGCACAGGGGAGGTAGCACCTGGAAAATTATCGGAACTCACTGCAGCACATTTTGGAAGGGAGCTGGTTTCTAGCAATGAAACCAGTAGAGGTTCATTCCAGTGTATTTTGGGCCACCTTGTGACCATCATTTATTCTCCAGGTTGCACTGATTCCTATTTATGTTTTTATCACAACAAATAGGAAAGCTATCTTGTGTCCCAAATCTTCATGAAATTCTGAGTAGTTGTAGGTATTTTGAATCCAGGGATAGAAAATAGTAATGAGCTGAAATTAAGATTTTTTTAAAAAACATGGAGATCGTAAGTTCTTAGGTCCTCCATTTATACATGGAGAAGATTGAACAAAATAAGGTCTGGTTTTTTTTTTTTTTCTGGTAAAAATCTATTAGTCAACTCATCACTGAGCCATACATATTTTTCATCCATCCTCTAGTGCCAAAGAAAAGATTATTTGATTCACTCTGCCTGCCTGCCCTCAACTTCCAAACTCAACCTTAAAAATGTGTTCATGTAAAACTTTAGAAATTGAGTCAGTTCATTTTATTTTCTAAAAGAACATGCTGATGGGGTTTATTATTCTTTATCTGTGTTTTGAAAAGATTACTACAAAGCAGGATCCATATTTCAACTTTGTTTTCCCCTATGATGAATCAGTGACAGAAGGCCACCTACTTGGATGATGGCTCTACTACCCAAAGTAAATGGAACAAACGTATATTTCCATATAAAGGAAATGCATATTTATTGTAGAAAACATTACAGAATAAAGTATGAAGAAGACAAAAATCCATAATCTAAAAACATTGTCCATAATCCCATGTTTTGTAAATAAGAAGAGGTAACATTTTCTACATTTCAGTTCTGATGGTTTCCTATGTCGAGGTAGAGTTATTAACATACTTAAACATATATTTAATGTGTATGTGTGTGTAAATATATATATGTGTGTGTATAAATATAAAATGTGTGATGTATATGTGTAAAATGTGTATATATATATATATAGTTTTATTTAACATGAAATCTTAAGTATTTTCTTATGTTTCTTATCTTAATATACTTAATATTCTTTGTGGCTGCCAAATTCATCGTATCCCTGTACTATATTTTATACGATTTTTCCCCTATTGTTGTATCTTTAGTTTATTTCCATTCTCCTCTATCTTAAAAAAAAAGCTATAAAGAATATTTTCAAATACTTGTCTTTGACTATATATATGATGCTTTCTTTGGTTTATCTATATAAAAGGGAGTATATGGGTCAAAAATATAAACATATTTAAGCTCTAGAATAAATAACATCAAAGTATATTTCCAAAAAAGTTTTACCAGTTTACTTACTACAAAAGTATGAGTGCTTATCCTCACATGTTCTTGCTATGGAACATGTAATATGTCATCTTGATAGATGAAAACATTATTTTCTTGTAATTGTATTCTGTACTTCTTTGGCTATATTTTTATGTTTGCTCATTGGGAAAAATTGGCTGCTTTTTTATTATTAAATTTTGAGAATTCTTTATATATTCTGAATATAAATCCTTTATCAAGTATGTGATTTGCGGGCACCTGGGTGGCTTAGTCATTAAGCGGCTGCCTTCGGCTCAGGTCATGATTCCACAGTCCTGGGATTGAGGCCCACATCGGGCTCCCTGCTTGGTGGAAAGCCTCCTTTTCCCTCTCCTGCTCCCCCTGCTTGTGTTCCCTCTCTCTCTGTGTCAAAGAAATAAATAAAATCTTTAAAAAAATATGTGATTTGCAAGTGTTTTCCCATTTTGTAGCTTTTCTTTTCATTCTCTTGGCATCTTTTGAAGAGCTTCATTAATGTACTAGTATTTGATGGTTTTGTATCACTTGACTTAATTTTAAAAGGGGGAGAGAGGGAGGAGAGTGAAGTCGGGGAGAGAGAAAGGTGAAGAGAGGAGAGATGGGAGAGAAGAAAGCTGGTTGGTTGAGGTTGAGTTACATGCACATTGATGGGCCGGGGAAAGATGGCACTTTGATATTTTCACAAAGAACGTAATGGGTATTCATCAAAAGGTATAAGAAAAGGGCAATGGTATGTGATTTTACCTGATGAAAGCTGTGGGCCCTTTGGGTAGAAAATGCACAAATGCAATACATGATATATATCTTTTCATACAAATACATTCACAAAAATGGTCAGGATAAGAACACTGGTTTGATAATTCTGAAAATACAACTACATAGTTTATAATTTGGTTTATTATAATTGAAATCTGACAATATCCTAAATTTGACTCAGGTTATAGTACTGTTTTTCTTTTGGAAAAGCTTCTAAAGCATAGAGAATTCTTCTTGGATACTTAAGCCTTTCACTAGGCTATATCTTAAAATGGCTACTTGCTTTTTCATTTTTACTTAAAGGCATTATAAATTCTTTCAGGTTTCAGGCACTTAAAAAACCTTTCTAGGGACACCTGGGCAGTGCAGTCAGTTAAGCATCAACTTTTGGGTTTGGCTCAGGTTGTGATGTCAGGGTCATAAAGGCAAGCCCTGCATTGGGCTCTGTGCTCAGAATAGTCGCTTGAAATTCTTTCTCCCTCTCCCCTTCCCCCAGCCCCCACAGTCTCTCTCTCTCTAAAATAAACACATCTTTAAACAATTTCTAGGTAACTTTGATTCTATCTTTGATTCTTGTAATTCTCAAGTTGGACTATACTATCTCATTCATGAATCACATTTGTACTTATTTTCTTTGTTAATTTCTTCTAGGTAGATCCCTTCAATTATCACTTATTTTACTATCTAGATATCCATAGCATATATTGCTTCTGTCTATTCAATAGGATTGAATGATTCCTGTCATTTAATGATTTGATTAGTTTTCCTGCAGAATTCAACCTGTTCTACTTTTATTTAGTAGTTGCTAATATCAGTGAGACCCACTCTAAAACTATCAGTCTGGGTCTCTGGATATTGCAAAGAAGAGCATAACACAAACCAAGTTAGGGTATTTATTTACAAACCTTAGGCCGTGTATATTGGTTCGCAGAACTTCATTCTCGTGTAACTGCACTGGCCACATCCTCCATAGGTGGGACATGGCTTAAATGCTTATCTGGCTTTTATTTCCATTTAATAACCAACACTCTTTCTTTCTTTCTTTCTTTCTTTGACAGACAGAGATCATGGGTAGGCCCTGAGGTAGGCAGAGAGAGAGGAAAGGAAGCAGGCTCCCTGCTGGGAAGAGAGCCTGATGTGGGGCTTGATCCCAGGACCCTGGGATCATGACCTGAGCCGAAGCAGAGACTTTAACCCACTGATCCACCCAGGTGCCCCATTTTTTTTTTTTAACACTCCTTCCTCTAAATATAGTTATATCTCCAGCCAAATACAATTCCTCTTCCCCTCACATTAAATATAAACTAATTCCAAAGACATCATATGATTGTAAAACAAAATATTTCTTTTTAATAGTGTATGATATCTGTAATTACTTCTCTTATTTTCTGTTCTGTGTCCTCACTAAATTGTATGGTACTCAATCAGATCTTGTCCTGTAGGTGTCACACTTAAAATTTTCTCTTCATTTTTGCTTCTTCATTCTACAATCCTTCAATAAATCAAATGACAAAAAAATTCTCCTTGAGAACAGATGATAATCTTCCTGTACTTCTAGGACTTCTATTCCAGGGGAAAATTGACTCCCTACTTGTTCTGCTTTCTTCTTTTGCCTTTATTTATTTGTTTTTAATGGAAATTTTCTCAGTAGGGTAATTTCATTATTATTTAAAATATTTTTTTCCTCATATTTTATTGGGATTAATTTGTTGGCCTGTGGAGACTTGCTCTTAGGGGTTGCTATTTTAAAATTTTTTAAAAAGTTGACTTATGCCTGCAGACTGCATCCTAGTTAGAGATAAACCTGATAATAATATTATTAAAGAAATGGTAGGTTTTTTTTTTTTTTTTTTTCCTAGGCAAAGAACTTTATTAATCTTGTTTCAAACTTTATTCCCAGGCTTCTTCAGCTTAATAAGCTGCAAAGAATGAATTGTGTATAAGCAAAAACTGAAAAGAGCTGCAGTGTCCAAGGGGCTTGGGCTTAAAAATATTAGAGATCTAGATTTTATCAGATCCATGAACAAAATTTTAAAAAGCAGTCATAATATAAAATAGCAGCTCCCAGTAACTTCTTTAAGTTTTATCTTCTTCAGAAGTTGACTCAATTCAGTTTGCTTCATTCTTGGAAGCTTCATCAAAATTCTCCACAAGATCTGGAACTTCATCATCATCATCATCCTCTCCGGTAGCAAGTGGTGCTTTTCCATCCACAGATTGTTTGGGCAGAGCTTCAGCCAGTCTTCTTAAACTAGTCAGACTGTCTGCACCAAGTTGGTTTAAGATACTGGGTAGCATTTCTGTCAGCTGCTTTGTCTCAGCATGGCCTGTAATGGTGAAAGTGTTCGCTGCCAGCGATGCCTGAACTTTGGGGTTGTTAAAGTGGATCACTGTTCCTTGGTTTGTGAACATATTCACTTCTTCAATACCAGAGATATTGTTTACCCCTAACTTCTTTAAGGAGAACTGAAGTTTTTTATCATCTGCTGTAGCTGTTCTATGAACCACCTTCTTCTTTCGGCGAGCAGTTCCTTTCCCACCAATGCGCACTTGTGCTTGCAGTTTGGCGAGTTTCTCCTGGTTCATGATCGTTTCTTTCATCTTGTTGGAGCAGAAATGGGACCGCGCGGGGGACTAGGGTTGGCGCTCAGGGGGTCTCCGGCGGACCAGCTGAGATTAGGTGCACACACGCGGGGACGCAAGATGGCAGCTCAAAGAAATGGTAGTTTAAAGAAATTTTCCTTTAGTTTTCCTAAGTGATGGAAAATTGAGTTAGTTGGAATTTCCTTAAACATAGTTTTCCTTTATGTAAACCTTTCTTAATTGCGACCCATCAGAATTAGTCTAAAGAAAGTTCAGGTGGCCTCCTCTTATAGAAGACTTAAATAACCTTATTGTAATAATTTTAAAGTTTATTTCAGATTTCTTTTTTTTTTCCTGATGCTTTTATGAATTAAACTTTACATATTAAATGCAAACAATATTTTGGGGTACATTTTTAATATTTAAAAATTTTTGTTTTATTTTTATTTTATTGAAAGAAAAAAGTCCTATTTTGATATATTGTTTAAAATGGTATCTTTGGGGGCACCTGGGTGGCTCAGTGGGTTAAAGCCTCTGCCTTTGGCTCAGGTCATGATCCCAGAGTCCTGGGAAAGAGCCCCGCATTGGGCTCTTTGCTCAGCGGGAAGCCTGCTTCCCTTCCTCTCTCTCTGCCTGCCTCTCTGCCTACTTGTGATCTCTGTCTCCCAAATAAATAAATAAAAATCTTAAAAAAAATTGTATCTTTGTTAGTTTGTGTTTAAACACCATAAGAACTGTGTGAGCATGACTTAATCAACATTGCTTTAGCTTACCTTGCCTGGTAAAGATAATACTATAAAGCAGAAATAAGTTCAGTATTATATTCCTATAGATCAGTTTCATCAGAGACGATAGTCTGCTTGCCTGGGGCAACCATTTGCTTATTGAATAAGAATTTACTCATCAAGATTCATTTGAGGACCCTCCTTTTCTGTAATTAACCAATTTGGAACTATTATATCACAAACTTTGCTCAATCCTAACCAGTTTCCTGCCTTAAAAACCTTGCTTTAAACTACTTGATCTGAGTCACTTTTCTGACACACTGCCAAGATTCTGCAAAGGCAGTATTCACCCTATTATAGTGAATTCAAATGAACTTATTTTTCCTTAATTATCAAGTCATTTGGTGATATTTTGTTAAATTCAACAATCTGGAAAAGTGATTTCCTGGAGAAGTTCATGCAATGTTAGAAATATCCAATGTAGTAGTCACTAACCACTAATTTTTAATTCTTTTTAGTGTCAGTTACTTTAAACTTAAAATTAAATATCCATCTGTGGATAGATTTTATCATATTGGTTAAGATAGATCTTGGCGGTTTTACTGAGATTTAACTGAGACCCCGTCTTACCACTGTGGCTAAGGCTCTCAAATCCAGAAACAGCGCTATGTCCCTGGAGCTCAGTGGTCTCTGCTGTGGTGGGGAAAGGGTAAATCTTGTTCCTTTTTTTTTTTTCTTCCCCCACATTGTAAGAAATGCTAAGTTTATATTCTCTTCCAGGAAATAGAATTTTTTAATGGATGTCTTTATTATCTGATAAGATTTGAAAGCTTTTATCCTTACTGAAAATCTGCTTTGTTGCTAACATCTCTACTATTTGTCTTTGTCTTTGTGTGTGTGTGAGAGAGAGACAGAGACAGAGAGGGACAGAGACAGACACATAAACACAGAAAGAGAGGGACATGCAGAGAGAGAGAGACATAAGAAGAAAGAGAAAGGGCACAGGCTCCATTAAGCCCATTTCTCTCCCCCAGGGGCTAAGGACTATGGAAATTTTTACTCAGGCTAGTTTCATTTAAACAAATATTGTCTTATGTTACTTATAGTGGGAATCTTACAAGACCAAGGCAAGTCTTGACTTATTTTTCCCACGAGAACATGATTATGGAAGATACCTCCTCTCCAGAACTTTTATCTGTGTCATAGATTTTCAGGTCTGTGTACTTGACTGACCTGATGGAGAGGCTGTGTGATGTGGCAGATGCAAGCCAGTCAGACACAAGGTGCATTACGGACTTTATTTAGATGGATTGTTGTTAGACCTTCATAGGTTTATCTCATTCTAAAACTGAGCCCGTGTACCATCTTGGTCAGCTCTCTGTCTCTAACATGTCTTCCCTTTAATTCAAGTGACTATCCTTCATAATTTCACCAAGGATAATTTAGATTATAGTGCCACCTTGAGGAAATTTGACATGAAATTGTTAATTTGAGAAGCATGCTGTAATGGAAGGGGAACAAAATCCCAGATATCCAACTTTTGTATTGATTTTATCGTTATGAAGAAGCTTCTAAAAGAAATTCCAACTACAACTTGCTTTTTATTTATTTATTTATTTATTTATTTTTAAGATTTTATTTATTCATTTAATAGACAGAGATCACAAGTAGGCAGAGAGAGGGGAAGAAGGCTCCCCGCCGAGCAGAGAGCCCGATGAGGGCCTGGATCCCAGGACCCTGGGATCATGACCTGAGCCAAAGGCAGAGGCTTTAACCCACTGAGCCACCCAGGTGCCCCTCCAACTTGCTTTTTAAAAAGATTTCTTTGCTTAGACAAAAAATGTGAAAAACTTATACCTATCTTTTTTTTTTTAATATATTTTCAATCACAACTTGAGCCTAATGGCTTTTATTTTATTAATTCCTTTTGTTTATTTTTTGCCTCTCATTGGTTTCTGCCTCTACTCCTCTTTTTTTTTCTTCTGGGTATCCAGAAACCTATGAAATTCAGCTGTCTTCTAAAGTTAAAGCCCCTTTTTAAAAAGATAAGCTTTTTATGGTTGATTTTAAGCTACAAGTCATATCAAGACTGGTCTAAGCTGAAAGCTATTGCTAAAGAATTTTAGAAGCTTAGATAAGATAAACAGACATTTACAGAGGAATTTAAGATGGTTCTTAGAACAGAAAACCCAGGCTCCAGGATCAATGCCCGTTGGTTCATATCTTAAGAGGAATTCTATGTACAAAAATTGGATGAAAAAGAAAGATGGGAAAGTCCCTACGGTTTGCTTAAGAGGACACTGAATTACACAGGAAACGAGAAGGATTTAGAAAAGCCACGGAATTGATGAACTAAAAGTTCTCCCAATGGTATTTTTCTTCAGATATCTTAGAAAGTCCTTATTGATAATCAGAATACAACTATCAAATGATAGTCCAACAACAAGAGCAAAAGAAAACCTGGTGTACGTAAAGGTTGAAATGACCACCAACAGAACTCTGATATGTAATGATGACTGTACGAACATCTATTTAATCATTTCCCCTTATTATAACCATCTCTCTGATACTCTATATCAGGCTGAAGAGTGATCAAAAGGGAAGATGGAGTAGTGTACCATCTGTTTCAACAGGAGTTCAATAAGATTTTAGATCAACTATGTCAGCCTGTCTTAGTTGCTTGTTTTAAGAGAATTTTGTTTAAGAAAATTTTGCTTTGGAGAAATAATGCCATAAACCAATAGATAACTTCACTGATTACATTCCCTATAGGCATTTCCTATAGATCAATTTATTGCAGACAAAAATCTGCTCACTTGGTTATATTGGTTACTTATCAAACAGGAGTTTACTTTCCAAGATTTGCTTAAAGACACTTGCTTTGTTATGTCTATCAATCTTAAACTATTATAATCACAAATTTTTATTGAATCCTGGTCAGTTCCCTGGTTAGACAGACCCACCTTTAATCACTTGAGCTCAAACTTCTAAGTCTTATAAATATCTAATTTTTGACATTATTCTTCTAAGACTTCTAAGACTCAATCAAGGAGGCACTCTCCCTCAACACAGTGATTCCACATAAACTTGGTTTGGCTTTATTAACAAACTATTGGGTAATATTTTGAAGATTTCAGCAAAAAGTTATACAAATACCTTTTGAAAGAGATAAAATTTCTGTTTCTCAAAGTTTTAGATTTCATGATTTGTAAAAGTGATTATTTTAGGAGTTTAGAGAACTATCTTTTACAGATAAAAAACCATTATTGACATAAAATTTTATAAAATTTTGTCTTTTAAAATCTGTTTAAAAATTGAGCATATTATGAAAGTCTAATAAACCAGAATTGTTAGTCTATAAGGGTTAATTAGTATTCTTTTCAGTAGGTATGAAGGCACTTCCATATATTAAAAACATTTTGAAAGATGTAATGGAGTTGAAAAAAAAACTCAATTGCTGCTGCTTACTCAGTGGCATACATTTCCTAATCAAAAATAAGAAAAAAGTAGACAAGCTATCATTTACAGTGTGAAGAGAGAGAGGTATTGAGAGTGAAAGGCAAAGAACTTTAGACACTAAGTAGTGTAGGACATTTAAATACAGATCACATTGGAATAAAGTTTAAGGTTTGATTGATATAAAGTTCGTTAAAATCAGTCCTATATCTATCAAACTGAGTATTGATTTTGTGTATTTATATATGGTGCTGACTGGAAGTGAAATGATGAAACTAGAGATTTGGAAACCAGGATGGGGAAGAAAGAGGACAGTTAAGTGACCCAAATTCTAATTAAAAATCACGGACTGCAAGAAATGAAAGAACGTTAGGTATCAAGAAGAAAAATAAGAAATTTAGCTGTTTGAAATAATATTGTAACTGACTTCAAAGAAATTTGAATTTCTTCAAATTTCAAATTAGTTGCATTGTACTTTTCCTTACTGGAAGTAAGAGTTACATAAAATTAGTCTTTTATTTTTACTTTGTCTATGTTATGCTATTCCAAATGTTTCAACTATGCTGGAAAAGAAAATGATTCAGAGAAACTCCTATTGATTAAAGAAGCTTTATACTAGTATTCTGGGTGTATTGGGAACCAGAACACCTTAATAAAAACTTATTTATTGAAAAAAAATATAAATTTGGCCATTGACTGTCTTAGCAGTGGTTTTCATTTTTTAAAAAATTATTTTTATTAACATATAATGTATTATTTGCCCCAGGAGTACAGGTCTGATAATCATCAGGCTTACACATTTCACAGTACTCACCATAACCCATACCCTCCCCAATGTCCATAACCCTACCACCCTATCCCTACCCACCCCACCCTCCAGCAACCCTCAGTTTGTTTTGTGAGATTAAGAGTCTCTTATGGTTTGTCTCCCTCCTGATCCCATCTTTACTGCAATTATGCTTATATTCTTCTTAAAACTTGTGCATCACAACATACTCCTTTCATAAACACTGGCTCTCAAAATATCTCTGTGAGATAGACTTAAAAAATATGTTTCACTATTAATAAAGTGGTCATCACTGAAGTCAAGTAGATTGGACAATATTGTAGGCAGTTGAAATGTTTTACAAATCCTTTCTGTACTTTTTTCATTGTCGGTATGTTATCAAAACAAACTCTTCTTTATAGATGTCCCATTTTATGATGTCACTAGAATAACAAATCAGTGGTATTACATGATGACAATATTCCCACAACAAAATTAAGAGTCCTCCCTTGAACCATGGAAACCAATGGATACCATTTACTGATTGGCTTACACCTGGACAGTTTGGACGAGTCACTATGGAAGGAAGGATGGATTTACCCTAATTGCCTGAGGCCCAGTTCATTGCGGGGAGCTAGGGCCATTATCTTATAAACCACATGGTTGCAAGAATGGATGTTGGGAAGATAATTATAATATAATGCTGCCTGTCTCCAAGCTTGTGTTAATGCTGCTTCTCTGGAACTAAATATGGACTCCTCCCTTCTTTCTGCTTATTGAAATACTCTCATCTTGTAAGGATAAGGTAAGGACTTATCTTCCTACTGCGCATCACCACTTTCCTTTCCCTGCTAGACTTTTATTTTTGTACCACATAATGTATGGCTGGATTGCATGCTTCTATTTAAAGTTGACCAGATCTCTTTCTTTCTCTCTCTCTCTTTCTTTTTAATGGGTTGGGGAAAACATATTGTCAATGTGCACTTGTTTCATGTCCGCCCCTTTCATGTTCTAAGCTGGATTGTATGCTTTTCATGGCAGGAATTTGCTCTTTATCTTTCCTGGCTTCATAGATTTGGACTCAGAGAATACACAGCAGATTATTATTGTCTAATTCTTAATGATCCAAAACACAGCATTGCTTATTGCTGTTATGTTTTGGTCATTAACATTTTCAAATTTACTTTTAGAATTTATATTTGATTTTATCTTAAGATGGTACTGATTTACTAAAAATAAAAAAACAAGAACAAAAAAATCTCCAAACTTTAAAACATCAGTTCAATCACACAATAGCTTCAGATGTCCCATGTTAAGTAAATATGTGTTATAGAGGAAAGAAGTCTATATACAGAAATTATTTTAGGAGAAAGAGATTCTCAGCCATGCATGAACTGTACTCAAACTCTCTTGAGTGCTTAATAAATATTTGGTGTTATTACTTGGTAGTTCATGTTTGCTTATTCATTGGAAAATTAAAATAAATCTCCCAGTTTTCATAATGATTTTATCACATATCAGTCTTCTTTGTAACTCTTCTGAGGAATGTTGGTCAATGAGGCATTCTGTAAAGGAAGGTTAAAGGTTTTATGACTTTAATCTGCATATAAAACTCATAATTCCAAATACTTACAGTTTTTTAAGGCTTGTTCTAATGGCTATATTTTTAAAAATTAATTCTGCCTAATGCAATTTCTAGATAGATTATGAGTTACCACAAGCCTTCTCTAAAATATTCTTATTTGGATCATAGAAAAACAATTAATATGCTGTGAATTATATATTTCTTAGGAGTGTGAAACCTGGAGCCACAAAATCTGTGTTTGAATCCTAACTGAATGACCTTAAACACTAGTTGAATGACACTGGACAAGTTATTTCTTGTTACTCAATTTTATCATTTATAAAGTGGTGATTACAATAGTACCTATATCATAGGATCCTTATGAGGGTTTGGTTTAACTTCATTTCTAAATATGGACTGTATACAAAATGTCATCATAGAATTACAGAATTAGAGATGGTAAAATCTATTCTTTATTGCAAAATGATTGCTCTTAGATACCACTTAAGTCAGTATAATTAAAATGTCTAACTTATAAGTATGCAAGAACATCTTTTTAGAATCAAAAGGAATAAATTAGCTGTCAGTCACTTGGTTTGGAAGCAGAATAGAGAAATCAGAAATCAAGGCGGTCTCCTTCCCTCTGTTTTGTAGGCTGTGAGATCTCTCTGCTAAGATAACCTCTGTGTGTGTCTGCTTCATAATCCTATTTTTTTAGATAGACTTCCTCTGCCCCATTGCTATAAGCTGAACATAGTTATCCCCACCTTGGTACTGCAACTGTATTGGGTCAAATGTCCAATAGAGATTGACAAGCGTTTTTGAGTCCTTGAATTATTTTTGACAGAAATTACAACTGGTCCAATTTAGGTCAGGTAATTGTCCTCATCCAGTGAACTAGACCCAGGGGCACATAGTTTCCTGCCCACTCAGTAGGGACTCTGGGGCCCACATTTCCTAAAGCAAGAGTGCACTGACAGGGAAATTGACTAGTAAGTACCAGACAGATCTTTTTTAGAGATGGGCTTGAAAATTTAAGAGAAGCTATGTGAGAACAAAATAGATTAACCAACCTAATCAATTTAGTTTTAAAGTTTGGATGACATTTTTCATTGATCATATTTTGTAATGACAAGAGTTCCCCCCCCCCTTGGATCATTATAGAAATTTTGAACATAAGTGTAAGACTAATACTTTCATCATCAAAATTATGACCTTATACTAAACTCATTTTTCACTCTGAAGAGCTTTATAAAATGATACACTTGAAAATATTTTATCCAACTCTAGGTGAGTAGGAACACTGAAAAATGCCAAAACAAATTGACACCATATAGGTCGTTTTATTAGATAGGATCAATTACTGGAATGGGGTTTAGCTAACACTCTGAAAAGGAAATAAATTCAAGACAATAAGAATATGCTATTATAATTTACCCCTGCTTCTCAATCCGTGGACTTCTAGTGTTGCTTCTCTGTGGACCTTTCCATATGGCCCTTTAGCTTTAGTTTTGGCACTAGACTTGGAGAATGATGGCAGTCCTGCCTGCCCTTAGAAGAAAGTGGGTTTATACCAGATGGTGGATCTTCTGGCACCTTGATCTTGGACTTCTAGCCTCCAGAAATGTAGGAAATAAATGCTTGTTGTTTATAAGCAACACAGTCTATGGTATTTTTGTTACAGAAGCCCAAATGGACTAAGTATATTCCTTGAAGCTGAAATGAATTCCCTTGCGGACCTTTTGTGAAGCATTTCCTTAACATTCAAGCTCTTGTCTTTGGCAATGCTTCATAGCATTTTGATGCAAGGTACCACTTTGAAGAGTATAACTTAAATATAACTTAATTCTGGTGAGCTTTGTGTGTCCACTTGGTTTACAGGAAGCTGCCCATTGCATCTTCTCTTCTTTCCTTGACATTATGGTGCTCTAGCCAGACTTTTGTATTCATAGTTCTCTAGGCAGGAAGTATTAGTCTCTGTTTAAGTATGTCCTCGTCTCTTAAAGGACTATTGCCAAGTTCTTTTAATGTCAGCCTGTGATGGTTAATTTTATGTGTCAACTTGAGTCGGCCACAGGTTCCCAGATTAACCATTGTTTCTGTGTGTATCTGTGGCAGTGTTTCCTGATGACAGTAGTATCTGAATTGGTAAACTTTGTAGATTGCCCTACACAATGTGGGAGGGCATCATCCAAACTGTTGAGGGCCTGATTAGAAAAAAGGGCTGAAGAAGGAGATGTTTATCCCTTTTTACCTGCTTCACTGATTGAGCTGGGACATCTCATCTTTTTCTGTCCTTAGACCAGAATATATACCACCCAATTTCCTGGGTGCCATCTTGGAGACAGCAGATAATGGAACTTAACCTCCATAACTGTGTGAGTTCATTCCTCAGAGTAAATCTCTAGATGGGTGGATAGATAAATAGATCGATCGATCGATCGATCTCTTATTGGTTTTGTTTCTCTAGAAAAGCCTGATACACTGTCTCATCATTCTTCACTCAAGTGGCAGCCCTGTAGTGGACATATGAGCATCTGCAAGTTAGCAAATGTCAAGCCAAGAAATGAGATGCTAGAAACAGGAAGAATGACTTTCAATAACCTGTTCCTTCTGTTATGTAATTTGGTTTTCACAATGAGTATTGAGATCTGTTGGATGATACTGTTTTCTCTTCTTTACAAATAAGTAAATGAACACCCAGAAGTTAAGCGAACAACTCCAACCAGTTACAGGTTTATTCTGGAGCAGAGCCTTTTTTTCCATCTATTTCCAGATTTAAAACTCAACCTTTTTTTTTTTTTTTTAAGATTTTATTTATTTATTTGACAAATAGAGATCACAAGTAGGCAGAGAGGCAGGCAGAAAGAAGGGGGGAAGCAGGCTCTCTGCCGAGCAGAGAGCCTGATGTGGGGCTCCATCCCAGGACCCTGAGATCATGACCTGAGCCGAAGGCGGAGGCTTTAACCCACTGAGCCATGCAGGCACCCCAAGACTCAACTTTTTATACCAAATTACATACCTTAAAAGACTGTTGACCTCTGGAATCAATGTATTTCTTAGATATTTAAGACTTCAACAAATATAAGAAAAATAAATCTTGAATAAGTGATTTAGTATTTAGTGTTTTTTGTGTTTTTTTTTTTTTTAATATTTATAGTCTTTAAAAAGTTGCTAGGGAGGAAAGAAAAGACCTAATTCAATACTCATTTTTATATCCTTCCTACTTACTTTTCAGAGCTATGACAGAGCTGTCTTCTTCATTTTGACATAAATACTCTCTCCACAGTCACTAAGAAATTAAGAAAACCTCATTTATTTTTCCAGGGTCCATTAACAAGTCCATATTTTATTTGTCTTCCATCTTCATTTTCGGCTGTGCCTTGCTAATAAGAAAAAGCTAACATTTTTTTTCTAGCAATCAAAATCCATTCACAATACTGATTTCCAATTATTTAAAGA
Source organism: Mustela nigripes (assembly GCF_022355385.1). Taxonomy (NCBI): domain Eukaryota; kingdom Metazoa; phylum Chordata; class Mammalia; order Carnivora; family Mustelidae; genus Mustela; species Mustela nigripes. The sequence goes on from NC_081561.1 coordinate 119,949,801, forward strand.
GTGAATTGCATTTTGCAATTTTGGCTGGTTTAAAAAGTAGATTCAGTAAATATCTTGCCTGGAAACAGAGATAATAGGTTCATCATGGATATTGTCCCTTAAGTCGGAGTTACACAACAGTAGTTTGTTTAATCCTTTCCTTCCCCTTGCCCCTGGTAATGACATTTCATTAACATTTTAACTTCTATGGAAAAAAACTTATTTCAGCTTAGAGCTTTAATAACCTACCTAGAGTATGTTTTACGTGAGCCTGCATTTTTAAAAAAGAAGCTTCTAACAGGTTCTAATATTAGTTTTAATTTTGAATTCTTAGCAGTGTCTATTGACCCAATGAAAATTTCAGTACTCAGTTTTAGCCATGTTTATGAAGAAAGACCAAACCCTAACTGCATAGAATAAGGGTACAAAAGAAGAAGATTTGTGTACCAGGTTTCCTCTGCTCCTTCAAATATGATCTTGACCATGGGCATCCCTCTAGTCACCCTTACTTAGGGAATTTGTCACATAACACTCCCATTTCCTCTCTACTGGTTAGGGAGGGTACATGCCTCTGTTCTGTACAGGCTTACTGGGCATCGGTCCTCTGGAATTTGGAAATTTTAAAAATATGTATTAAACTAATAGTCTTTTAGAATTATTTTTGAAGACTTACTAATTTTTTTAAATTAGCTGTAAAATGAAATAATAACTTAATTTACTAAGTAGCTAAATTGAACATCAGTGATGTTACAGTGCACCACAAACATGCGTTTAGCTTTGCCCTCTGAATGAGGAAAGGTACCTAAGCATTTGATCTACTGCCTTTATCACTCATCCTCCTCTTTGCTCTTCCTATAGCTTTCTGTGTAAAGGGATTCAGTCTTTACTTAGTGCTCAGTTATGTAGCTGGGCTTTGTTTCTCTGGATACAGATGGACACATGTTAATTTTCCATTTCTCCTGAAAATGCTCTAATTGTTAGCTCTTTCTTTCTGCTCTTGTTCCTCTCTCCTATTTATTCTTTGTATTAATTGACCCACTCTTTCCCTGTAAGGCCCTGTAATGGCCACTGCTGCTGCTTCTCTCTGTCCACTTTTTCAGGGCCACATTTATAGTCTCACCCCATGCCAGGCAGGCCGCACAGATTTTCCCTGAGTTCTCTGGCTTTCCATCTGTGCTGCTCGTCTGGGCTCAGAGGTCACATGCTCTGGGGCCACCAGGCCCATAAGGTTGGGCTCATAATCCACCAATACTTTACCTTTGCTCTGTGGTTCAGTTAGGGGTATATACCAATCAGCATAGGGTCACATTACTCTGGGCACTGATCCTGTCATTATATTATAGACATTGAGCTGTATTTTCATCCCTCTTCTCTGAATGATAGGGGAGAATGATTTTCTCCCTTTGAGAAACTAAATATTTTGTAGAGAGGAATCTGACTGGCAAGGAATTCCCTCAAATTAAAAAAATTCCCTTATAATGCTTTCTGGTTTTCTCCCTATGTGTCTTCATTGTAGCTATTAAGCAGAGTAAAGGGGTCATCTTCTAGAATTTTAACATTTTTAATTATTTATTGCCCACCTCATGCAGGTTACTTAAGATCTGGAATTATTGAGGACTTTCTATACGGTTCAGTGTATGTGAAGTTCAAATAAAATTTAAATGAAAGGATCAATGACCACTAATGGCCATAACTAGGTTGCTTGCTTGCTTCCTTCCTTCCTTCAGTAAATATTGAGAAGGATTTTTAAAATGTATTATTTTAGATGCTAAGTATGAATACATAGTGAATAAAATAGACAGACTCTTTGCCTTCACGTAGTTAACTTGCGAGTTAGGGAGGACAAACAATAAACAATTTATTATCTAATGTAATGCCAAATGGTAAAAATATATGGTAAGAAGAAGAAAAGGATACCTTAATCAAAACAAATAATATGTTGAGATCAACATTTCTTTTTGCAATCTGACTTCTAAATATAACTTCTATGGGCTTTTCCTAAGACATGAACAGTATTTTGTCATGTGATTTGTAATGGAATTTTTTTTTTTAAAGATTTTTATTTATTTGTTAGAGAGAGAGATACAGAGCGCAAGCACAGGCAGACAGAGTGGCAGGCTAGAGGCAGAGGGAGAAGCAGGCTCCCTGCCGAGCAAGGAGCCCGATGTGGGACTCGATCCCAGGATGCTGGGATCAGGACCTGAGCCAAAGGCAGCCGCTTAATCAACTGAGCCACCCAGGCGTCCCTGTAATGGAATTTTTAAAGCATAAACTTTATGCTAAAATATACATATGTAAAATATAACATTATGCCAAATCCTAAGTGTATAGCCCAGAGAATTTTTTCACTAGTGGTTACATTGCCACTACTCAGATGAAGAAATGGAATATTATCAGAAGCTCAGAACCCTCCTTCATGCCTTTTCTACTTCTTAACATCTCTTCCCAAAGGCAGGAGATGTTGCCTACTATCTTGACTTCTTTGCCACCAGTTAATTCTGTGTTTTTGAAATTTAAATAAATGAAGTTGTATAGTCTGTATTCCTTTTTATTTGCTTTCCTTCTTTGAGATTATCAATATTGTTTTGGGTAATAATACTTCATTCTCATTGCTAGTTAGTATTACTTGGTATAAAAATGGATTATGGCTTATTAATCCATTCTACTGTTAAAAGACATTTGTATTGCTTACAGTTTGGGGGTATCACAAATAGTGTTACAATGTACATTCTTATAAATGCCTTTTGATGAGCATGTATTTCTGATGAGCATATTTTTGTATCTCTGCAGTGTTGGTACATAGGAATAGAAAAGTTTGATCATAAATTATGCATGTATTTAACTTAAGCAGTATTGCTGAACGGTTGTACCAATTCCCATTTTCACAATACCTGATAGGAGTTTGAGTTTTCTAAAATCTCATGAACACTTGGTGTTATCCTTCTTTAATTTTAGCCATTATTGTATTATTTCATTATAGTTTTACTTTGCATTTCCATGATGAGTAATGATTTTTAGCACATATTCATGTTTACTATTCACTTGATATCATATTTTATCAAGTGCCTGTAAAAGTATTTTATTCTTTTTCTTTTTTTAAAGATTTTATTTATTTATTTGACACAGAGAGAGATCACAAGCAGGCAGAGAGACAGGCAGAGAGAGAAGGGGAAGCAGGCTTCCCGCCAAGCAGAAAACTGGATGTGGGGCTTGATCCTAGGACCCTGAGGTCATGACCAGAGCTGAAGGCAGAGGCTTAACTCACTGAGCCACTCAGGCACCCCTCTTTTGTTCATTTTGTAAATTGGGTTGCCCATTTTTTTTTTTTATTACTGATTTGTAGGAGCTCTTTATATGTTCTAGATACAAGTACTTTGCTGGACATATGAATTGAAAATGCTTTTTTTCTCTCACTCTATGGCTTACTTTTTAAATTCTCTTAAAGGTGTCCTCTGGGAAAAAATTCTCAATTTTAATGTAACCCAGTTGATCAATCTTTTTTTTTTTTTATGGTTAGTGCTTTTGAGATCCTATTCAAAAATTTTTTGTCAACCTTAATATAATTTCCCATGATATTTTGTAGATGTTTTCACTTATGAACTTTACTCTAAAACTTAAATTATACCTGGAAAGGATTTTTTTTTTTTTTGGTGATGTGATATAAGTCAAGGTTGTTTTTTATTTGTTTGTTTGTTTTTCCTTATGCAAGTGTGATATAACCCACTTATTTAAAAATTTCCTTTCTTCAGTACAGGTTCTTGGTTTCTCAAGTCCTGGCTGCCTCTGTCAGGTTGGAATTCAAACTATTTCTCCAGCAATTTGAAACCACTGAGTGCTCCATTCATCTGTTAATTTCTCCTTTTACTGACCAGCCTCTTTTCTATACAGACCAAATTCTAAGGATTTAGCAAATGTCTCAAAGGGGAAAACTGGCATTGGATGTCAAGCTTATTCCAATAATAATAATAATAATAATAACAATAATAATTGTTTTGTTTCTTTGAGTGCTTGGGCTTTCAAATCCTGACTGCTTTGAAGCTTTCTAACATCTCTAAAATAATTTTTTAAAAATATCTATCTTTTCTGGGGCTCCCTGGGTGGCTCAGTGGTTAAGCGTCTGCCTTTGGCTCAGGTCATGATTCCAGCGTCCTGGGATGGAGCCCCACATCAGGTTCTCTGCTCCGCAGGAAGCCTGCTTCTCCCTCTCCCGCTTACTCTGCTTGTATTCTCTCTCTGACTGTCTCTCTCTCTTTCTCTCTCTGTCAAATAAATAAAAATATCTATCTTTTCTAGTTGTTTTTGGTGTGAATTTTGAAACACTTGTAGCTGTTCTATCATAGCTAAAGGTGGAAATTTTTTTTAAAGTTCATTTTTAAAATTAACATATAATGTGTTGTTTCAGGGGTACAGGTCAGTGAATCATCAGTCTTATACAATTCACAGTGCTCACCAAGCACATACCCTTCCCTAATGTCCATCGCCCTGTCACCCCATCCCTGCCACCCTCCTCCCCTCCAGCAACCCTCCATTTGTTTCCTGAGATTAAGAGTCTCTTATGGTTTGTCTCCCTATCTGGTTTTGTCTTGTTTCACTTTTCCCTCCCTTCTCCTATGATCCTCTGCCTTGTTTCTCAAATTCCTCATATCAGTGATATCATATGATATTTGTCTTTCTCTGATTGACTTATTTTGCTTGGCATAATCCCTAGAGTTCTATCCACATCATTGCAAATGGTGAGATTTTGTATTTTTTAATGGCTGCATAGTATTCCCTTGTGTTGTGTGTGTGTGTGTGTGTGTATAAAACACATCTTCTTTATCTATTCTTCTGTTGATGGACATCTAGGCTTTTTCCATAGTTTGGCTGTTGTGGACATTGCTGCTATAAACATTCATGTGCACGTGCCCCTTTGGATCACTACATTTGTATCTTTAAGGTAAATACTCTATAGTGCAATTGGTGGGTCATAGGGTAGCTCTATTTTTAACTTTTTGAAGAATCTCCATGCTGTTTTCCAGAGTGGCTGAACCAGCTTGCATTCCCACCAACAATGTAGGAGGGTTCCCCTTTTCCACTTTAAAGGTAGAAGTAATGAGGTTTTCTTCTATGTAAAGAATGATCTAATGACAAATGATCATTAATCTAGTGCTTAAAAAATGTGAGGGTAACATCTTAAATAAATCTTAAACTAGAAAGAAGGATTGAGCAGTCTAAGAAAGGCTGAGATACTAACCTAAGAAAAGAGTACAACAGGTTACAATTCATTAAAAATTGGGGGTATATGAGGATTAGCACTATTTTATCAGTACTAGAGTATTAGACTGCTATAAAACCAAAATATTAATGAAAAGAAGCTGACTATGTTGTTAATAACCTAATAAAGCTTAACAGACATTTTTATTTTTATTTATTTATTTTTTTTTTAAAGATTTTATTTATTTATTTGACAGAGAGAAATCACAAGTAGATGGAGAGGCAGGCAGAGAGAGGGAGGGAAGCAGGCTCTCCGCTGAGCAGAGAGCCCGATGCGGGACTCGATCCCAGGACCCCGAGATCATGACCTGAGCCGAAGGCAGCGGCCCAACCCACTGAGCCACCCAGGCGCCCCTTAACAGACATTTTTAAATGCCTTTATGAGAAAGACTTTCACTTTCTCGCTCTTGAATGTGAGCAACCAATTATGGCCCTTGACGCTATTTCATCTGTTTTCAATGAGAAAAAATCACAGCTCTTTCTTTTTTTTTTTTTTTAAAGATTTTATTTATTTATTTGACAGATAGAGATCACAAGTAGGCAGAGAGGAAGGCAGAGACAGAGAGAGGGGGAAGTAGGCTCCCTGCTGAGCAGAGAGTTCGATGCGGGGCTCGATCCCAGGACCCTGAGATCATGACCTGAGCCCAAGGCAGAAGCTTAACCCACTGAGCCACCCAGGCGCCCCCAAAATCACAGCTCTTTCTGAAGCAAGTTCACAGGAGAATGTTAGCTTATACCTCTGCAAGAAAAGCAAGAAAGTCGTTACTGTAGAGTGTCCTGACACCAGTTTTGGCAACAAGCTTTCTCAGAATTGTGAAAGATGGATAAAAATAAAATTACAACCTTAATGGGAAAACCTAAGTTTAGGAGAAACTTGAGTAGGAACAGCTGTAATATTATATATACAATGGAATACTACAGGCTTACCTAATAGAAAACTAGACAATAAAAAATACTAGTGTACATCAGGACCAGTCTTCCCCCGCCCCAGCTGATTTTACACTTTGCTGCTTATAGATCCCCTTGTGGCTACACGACTTATAGGATTTGGAGCTAAGAAGAACTATGCATTCCTAACAAGTCACTCAATTATGGTATTTCTTTATGTACGCTTTTAAAATATCTTTAAAAACTGACTGAGATGCAAAGATATTTAAGCCTGGTAGAGGTCACCATCTAAAAAACATATTAATACACAGAGGTTTTCTGCAGTGTGGTGGATGACTTAAGGAAATATAGCTCATAGACGATGGAGGAGCATATTCAACCTGGGAAGATTAGGGAAGCAATTTTCAAATTAATAGAAAATGGAGCATAATTTTCTAACCTGCAATATCTTTTGAGTCTGTTCAATAAGCATCTATTAAGCACTTACTATATACCAGATATTACCATGGGTGCTGAATATAAAGACTGTGGTTGGTCTTGCCTTAAAGAAGGGTTTCTTAACCTCAACAGTGCTGAAATTTTGGGCCAGATATTTCTTTCTAATAGGAAACTGTCCTGTGCACTGTAAAAAGTTTAGTTGCATCATAGGCCCTTACTTACTATATAGTGGTAGCAGCTGTGAGAACTTTCGCAGGCTGTGAGAACTCAGAGGGTCTCCAGATACTACCAAATGTGTCCTGGCAGGCAAAAATCACTTTCAGTTTAAAACCATTGCCTTAAAAGAAATTTAAATCTAGTGGGAGACACTGAGGCATAAATAGATAATATAAATATACAACTGTGTTGAATGGGTAATGCTTTGGGAGAAAAGAAGAAGGATAGTTAACTTTGTTTTAGATCCAGAATGGGGTACAGAGAAGGTTACTGGTGAAATCTGGATTCATTTTGAAGTACTATTGAACCTTAAATAACATAGATTCGAACTGTGCAAATCCACTTGTATGTGGATTTTTTTTTTTCCCCTGCAGAAAGCTTTATTTCCATTTGGCCAGATCTAGGTAGAGAGCTCCAGGTGGTTAAAAAGCTACCTAATGGCTGCAGGGCGAGGATTAGGCAGAAGCATTGACATCAGGGTGATGCCAGACAGGCTTGCTGGGCTCTGGAGATGCCTAGTAATACTTAAATGTGAGCATTTTGAAGAGATACCCACCTCAGCCTGGGAGCCAACTACCTGGTAGAGATTAATCAAGTGGTTGCAATCTTCTTGATGAGTTTCACCTTTTCATCTACGAAATGGGTCTCCAGGAAGTCACAGAGATGGGGTCTGTGCCGGCAGAACCCAGGGAGTGTAGCTCCTAAAAGGCTGAGTTGAGGTCATCTCCAGGACCATGGTAGATTCCATGGCTTCTGGAGTTTTACCCACTCATCTTGAGATGGTATCTGCATGTCCTGAAGAATGGTGCTGTTACTGCTTTAATTTTGCTTGGTGCCCTGTACTTCTCTTCAGCTGACTCTGGAAGTGGCCCATGCCCTCCAGAGCCATACTGTCACTGTGGAAATAGAACTGCAGAGAGAGGTAGGTGTAGGAGGCCCATAGATGCATGCTGATCATTGGTTGATGGCGGTCTTCACCTCAGCGGAATAATTCTAATGAATCTGAGAGCTCACAGTTGATTGGCAATAAGGATTTAAGCTCAAAAAATGGTGTTAACTGGTTCTGAGGTAGAGGATGGATGAAAAGATGGGTCCAAAACTTGCAACTGGGAAGGAGGTTGGAGGGTGGTTGGAGGCTGAGAGAAGGGGTATTCTTGAGTCTTCTGTTTGAACACCGTTGAAGCTAGAGGCAGATTTCTGGACCACTGGGAGCACTGCCTATATACAGAGTTTTTACAATGTAGTACTGTAATTGTATTTTCTCTTCCTTTTGATTTTCTTAATAACATTTTCTTTTCTGTAGCTTACTTTATTGTAAGAACACAGTGTATAATACATACAACATACAAAATGTGTATTAATTGATTTTATGTTATTGTTAAGACTTCTGGTCAACAATAGGCGACCAGTAGTTAAGTTTTAGGGAAGTCAAAAATTATACAAACAAATTTTACTGCACAAGGGCCAGAGCCCCTAACCCTGGCATTGTTCAAGTATCTACTGGGATTAGCATCTTCACAAGTGAGTGTTACTAAGTATAGTATATGTAGCAAAAAGTGGCCCAAGATCTAAAAAACAGACTGTCTAGGCCCAAACCTCAGTTCCACCATTACTAGTGTGGTGAGTTTGGATAATTTATATTTGCCTCTAATATTCCCTCAAGGAAAATTTATTAGAGTACCTCCTTTAAAGGTAGTTCTGCATATGGAATTGGGAAAAATGTGACATATTTAGATCAATGCTTATATGTAATAAGCATTCACTAGATACTGGAAACCAGTATTGTTGTCTTTGTTGTTAATAATTTTGCAGAAATTCCCTCATTAGGTAGATTCTGATGCTGTTGCATAGAAATCAAAAGTGTGCAGATATCAAGTCCTATAGCTCAAAGTTACATAGTCATATTTGGGGTGTACCTGGAGGGTGGGCTTAGGCTCTCAGTGGCATAAACTTCCCAATAGGAAAGCCATTTAGAAAGGAGCATTTGCCAAAACCTTCAGTTGGGGATCCTGGCTATAGGGAAGAATGCTGTGAGAGTTACTGAGGAAGTTTTAGATGCTCTTTTTAAAGAAATGCTGTTTTATTTTTCTTATATACTCCTAAGATAGATTAAAGAAGCATTCTAAGGAATCTGAAAATTGCTAATGAAGTCCTAAATATCAAACTGAAAGGAGAAATTCAGAGACCCATTAAGCACATATACTGCTAAGACTTAACCATAGTCTTCAGGACCTCTATAATCATGGAGCCAGACAATATCCACCTCGTACTCACTAGACCACACAAGACTTCTGAGAATTTCTGTCTCTGTGGCTTTTAGCTGAAATGTGGCCAATTGCTATTAGAGACCAAAGGAGATCTATCTCCCTTTTGTGACTAAGGGCTATGAATTTCTACAACAAGTAGTTTTATACCCAAGAGTGGCTTACTCCCTTTCATTTTCTATCTATAGTTCTTAAACTGCTATTTTTCTTCTTTTTTCTATTTACTTATTTATTTTCAATTAACATATAATGTATTTTTTGCCCCAGGGGTACAGGTCTGTGAATCGTCAGGCTTACACACTTCATGGCACTCACCATTGCACATACTCTCCCCAATGTCCATAACCCCAACTCCCTCTCTCTATCCCCCTCCCCCTGGAAACCTTCATTTTGTTTTGTAAGATTAAGAGTCTCTTATGTTTTGTCTCCCTCCTGATCCCACCTTGTTACATTTATTCTTTTCCTACACCCCAAGTCCCCCATCTGGTCTCTCAGCTTCTTCATATCAGGAAGATCATATGGTAATTGTATTTCTCTGATTGACTTATTTTGCTAAGCATAATACCCTCTAGTTCTAGCCACGTCATTGCAAATGGCAAGATTTCATTTCTTTTGATGGCTGCATAGTATTCCGTTGTGTGTGTGTGTGTGTGTGTGTGTGTGTGCGTGTGCGCACACACACACCACATCTTCTTTATCCATTCATCTGTTGATGGACATCTAGGTTCTTTCCATAGTTTGGCTCTTGTGGACATTGCTGCTATAAACCTTTGGGTGCACATGCCCCTTCAGATCACTACATTTGTATCTTTAGGGTAAATATCCAGTAGTGCAATTGCTGGGTTGTAGGATAGCTCTATTTTCAACTTTTTGAGGAACCTCCATGCTGCTTTTCCAGAGTGGTTCCACCAGCTTGCATTCCCACCAACAGCGTAGGAGGGTTCCCCTTTTTCCGCATCTTCACCAGCATCAGTCATTCCCTGACTTGCTAATTTTAGCCATTCTGACTGGTGTGAGGTATCTCATTGTGGTTTTGATTTGTATTTCCCTGACGCCAAGTGATGTGGAGCATTTTTTCATGTGTCTGTTTGCCATCTGGATGTCTTCTTTGCAGAAATGTCTGTTTATGTCCTGTGCCCATTTCTTGATTGGATTATTTGTTCTTTGGGTGTTGAGTTTGCTAAGCTCTTTATAGATTTTGGATACTAGCCCTTTATCTGATATGTCATTTGCAAATATCTTCTCCCATTCTGTCAGTTGTCTTCTGGTTTTGTTAGCTGTTTCCTTTGCTGTGCAAAAGCTTTTGATCTTGATGAAATCCCAATAGTTCATTTTTGCCCTTGTTTCCCTTGCCTTTGTCAATGTTCCTAGGAAGAAGTTGCTGTGGCTGAGGTCAAGGAGGTTGCTGCCTGTATTCTCCTCAAGGATTTTGAGGGATTTCTTTCTCACATTGAGATCTTTCATCCATTTTGGTCTATTTTCATGTGTGGTGTAAGGAAGTGGTCCAGTTTCATTTTTCTGCATGTGGCTGTCCAATTTTCCCAACACCATTTGTTTTTTTTTTCCATTGGACATTCTTTCCTGCTTTGTTGAAGATTAGTTGACCATAGAGTTGAGGGTCTTTTTCTGGGCTCTCTATTCTGCTCCATTGTTTTATGTGTTTTTGTGCCAGTACCATACTGTCTTGATGATAACAGCTTTGTAATAGAGCTTGAATTCTGGAATTGTGATGCCACCAACTTTGGCTTTCTTTCTCAACATTTCTCTGGCTACTCGAGGTCTTTTCTGATTCCATATAAATTTTAGGATTATTTGTTCCATTTCTTTGAAAAAAATTGATGGGGTTTTGATAGGAATTGCATTAAATGTGTAGATTGCTTTAGGTAGTGTAGACATTTTCACAATATTTGTTCTTCCAATCCATGAGCATGGAACATTTTTCCATTTCTTTGTGTCTTCCTCAATTTCTTTCCTGAGTACTTTATAGTTTTCTGAGTATAGATTCCTTGCCTTTTTGGTTGGGTTTATTCCTAGGTATCTTATGGTTTTGAGTGAAATTTTAAATGGGATTGATTCCTTAATTTCTTTTTCTTCTGTCTTGTTGTTGATGTATAGAAATGCAACTGAGTTTTGTGCATTGATTTTTATATCCTGACACTTTACTGAATTCCTGTACAAGTTCTAGCAGATTTGGAGTGGAGTCCTTTGGCTTTTCCACATAAAGTATCATATCATCTGCAAAGAGTGAGAGTTGGACTTCTTTGCTGATTTGGATGTCTTTAATTTCTTTTTGTTGTCTGATGCTGAGGCTAGGACTTCTAGTATTATGTTGAATAGTAGTGCTGACAATGGATGTCCCTGTCGTGTTCCTGACCTTAGTGGAAAAGCTCTCAGTTTTTCTCCATTGAGAATGATATTCACTGTGGGTTTTTCATAGATGGCTTTGATGATATTGAGGTATGTGCCCTCTATCCCTAGACTTTGAAGCATTTTGATCAAGAAAGGATGCTGTACTTTTTCAAATGCTTTTTCAGCATCTATTGAGAGTATTGTATGGTTCTTTTTCATTCTTTTATTAATGTATTGTATCACATTGATTGATTTGCAGATGTTGAACTAACCATGTAGCCCTGGAATAAATCCCACTTGGTCTTAGTGAATAATCCTTTTAATGTACTGTTGAGTCTTATTGGCTAGTATTTTTGTGAGAATTTTTACATCTGTGTTCATCAAGCATATTGGTCTATAATTCTCTTTTTTGATGGGGTCTTTGGTTTTGGGATCAAGGTAATGCTGGCCTCATAAAATGAGTTTGGAAGTTTTCGTTCCATTTCTATTTTTTAGAAACTTTTCAGGAGAAAGGTATTAACTCTTCTTTAAGTGTTTGGTAGAATTCCCCTGGGAAGCCTTCTGGCCCTGGGCTCTTGTTTGTTGGGAGATTTTTGATGATTGCTTCAATATTCTTACTGGTTATAGGTCCATTCAAGTTTTCTATTTCTTCCTGGTTCAGTTTTGGTAGTTTATACATCTCTAGGAATGCATCCATTTCTTCCAGATTGTCAAATTTGCTGGCATATAGTTGCTCGTAATATGTTATGATAATTGTTTGTATTTCTTTGGTGTTGGTTGTGATCTCTCCTCTTTCATTCATGATTTTATTTATTTGGGTCCTTTCTCTTTTCTTTTTCATAAGTCTGGCCAGGGGTTTATCAATCCTATTAATTCTTTCAAAGTACAAGCTCCTAGTTTCATTGATCTGTTCTACTGTTCTTTTGGTTTCTATTCTATTGATTTCTGCTCTTATCTTTATTATTTCTCTTCTCCCGCATTGAGGTTTTCTTTGTTGTTCTTTCTCCAGTTCCTTTAGGTGTAGGGTTAGGTTGCATACTTGAGACCTTTCTTGATTCTTGAGAAAGTCTTGTATTGTTATATACTTTCCTCTCAGGAACACCTTTGCTATGTCCCAAATATTTTGAACAGTTGTGTTTTCATTTTCATTTGTTTCCATTAATTTTTAAGATTCTTCTTTAATTTCCTGGTTGACCCATTCATTCTTTAGTAGGATGCTCTTTAGCCTCCATGTATTTGAGTTCTTTCCAACTTTCCTCTTGTGGTTGAGGTCTAGTTTCAAAGCTTCGTGGTCTGAAAATACACAGGGAATGATCCCAATCTTTTGATACTGGTTGAAACCTGATTTGTGATCTATTCTTGAGAATATGATCTATTCTTGAGAATGTTCCATGTGCACTAGAGAAGAATGGGTATTCTGTTGCTTTGGGATGGAATGTTCTGAATATATCTGTGATGTCCATCTGCTCCAGTGTGTCATTTAAGGCCTTTATTTCCTTGTTGATGTTTTGTTTGGATGATCTGTCCATTTCAGTGAGGGGAGTGTTAAAGTCCCCTACTATTATTGTATTATTGTTGATGTGTTTCTTTGATTTTGTTATTAATTGGTTTATATAGTTGGCTGCTCCCATGTTAGGGGCATAGATATTTGAAATTGTTAGATCTTTTTGGACAGGCCCTTTGAGTATGATATAGTGTCCTTCTTCATCCTCTTATTATAGTCTTTGGCTTAAAATCTAATTGATCTGATAAAAGGATTGCCACCCCAGCTTTATTTTGATGTCCATTAGCATGGAAAATTGTTTTCCAGCCCCTCACTTTAAATCTGGAGATGTCTTTGGGTCTAAAATGAGTTTCTTGTAGACAGCATATTGATGGGTTTTGTTTTTTATCCGTTCTGATTCCCTGTGTCTTTTGATTGGGGCATTTAGCCCATTTACTTTCAGGGTAGCTATTGAGAGATATGAATTTAGTGTCATTGTATTGCCTGTAAGGTGACTGTTACTGTATATTGTCTCTGCTCCTTTCTGGTCTACTACTTTTAGGCCCTCTTTTTGCTTAACGGACCCCTTTCAATATTTCCTGTAGGGCTGGTTTGGTGTTTACAAATTCTTCTAGTTTTTGTTTGTCCTGGAAGCTTTTTATCTCTCCTTCTATTTTCAGTGATGGCCTAGGTGGATATAGTATTCTTGGCTGCATGTTTTTCTCATTTAGTGCTCTGAAGATACCATGCCAGCTCTTTCTGGCCTGCCAGATTTCTGTGGATAAGTCTGCTGCCAATCTAATATTTTTACCATTGTATGTTACAGACTTCTTGTCCCAAGCTGCTTTCAGGATTTTCTCTTTGTCACTAAGACTGTAAATTTTACTATTAGATGATGGAGTGTAGACCTATTGTTATTGATTTTGAGGGAGATTCTCTGTGCCTCCTGGATATTGAAGCTTGTTCCCTTGGCCATATTAGATTAATTCTCTACAATAATTTGCTCCAATATACCTTCTGCCTCCCTCTCTCTCTCCTTCTTCTGGAATCTCAATTATTCTAATTTTGTTTCATCTTATGGTATCAATTATCTCTCAAATTCTCTCCTCATGGTCCAGTAATAAATGGGATTGATTCCTTAATCAATTGATTTCCATCATTTGGTCTTCTATATTACTAATTCTCTTTTCTTCTTCATTTATCCTAGCAGTAAGAGCCTCCATTTTTTTTTTTACTTTTAATTTTTTATTTTTTATAAACATATATTTTTATCCCCAGGGGTACAGGTCTGTGAATCACCAGGTTTACCCACTTCACAGCACTCACCAAAGCACATACCCTCCCCAATGTCCATAATCCCACCCCCTTCTCCCAAACCCCCTCCCTCCATTTTTGATTGTACCTCATTAATAGCTTTTTTGGTTTCAGCTTGGTTAGATTTTAGTTATTTTATTTCTCCAGAAAGGGCTTTTATTTTTCTAGATAGGGTTTCTCTAATATCTTCCACGCCTTTTTCATGCCCAGCTAGATCTTTGAGAATCGTCATTCTGAACTCTAGATCTGACTTATTACCAATTTCCATATTTATTAAGTCCCTGGCCTTCATTACTATCTCTTGTTTTGTTGTTGTTGTTGTTTTGTATGTTTTGGTTTTTGTGGTAAGTTTTTCCACCTTGTCATTTTATCCAGATAAGAACATATGACCGAGAAAATAACATACTAAAAAAGTGGCAAAGACCCCAAAAGATGTACACTAACCAAATCAGAAGAGACCCCAAATCGGGGGGAGAAGAAAAGAGGTGAAAATAAGTTAAAAAATTTTTTTTAATTAAAAAATATATATGTATATATATATATACACATATATATATTTATGGGTAAACATGATAAAGATATGGAATATGACTGTAAAGATGAAAATTTAAAATAAAATTTAAAAAAATTGATAAGTTGGTTAGAAAAAGAAAGGGGAGAAAATTTGCTCAGGGTGGAAACTAGAACAAAGCCCTGTGCTAGATTTAGGGTATATTTTGATCTATTAGAAGAAATGGTATCCCAATATTTTTTAGAATAAAAAAATCCTAGACGTATACAAAAAATAAAGTTAGATACAATGAAAGATAAAATATGACTATAATAATGAAGGTTCAAAAAGGTTTTTTTTTTTTAGAAAGGTATTGTGAAGATAAATTAGTTAAAAAACGTTGAAAGAAGAAAGAGGAAAAGTTACAAAAATTAGAATAAGAAAAAAATAAAATTAAAAGAATTTAATTAACTTTGCAAAAGTAAAGAATCATGGGGAGAAAGACATGAATTCCATGCTTTGCTTTCCCCTCCTCTGGAATTCCTTTGTTCTCCTTGATCAGTGAGCTTGGTTTTGGCTGGATGGTCTTGCTGTTCTTCTGGGGGAGGGGCCAGTTGTAGTGGTTCTCAAATGTCTTTGCCAGCGTGGGGGCTAAGTAATCTTCTCTGGTTTGATCTCGGGAACTTTTGTTCCCTAAATGCTTTCTGTAGAGTTCTGGAGGACAGGAATGAAAATGGTGGCCTCCCAATTTCCAGCCCAGAGGAGCTGAGAGTTCAGGGCCCCACTCCTCAGTGCACCCTTGGAGAAAAGCTTTCAATCATTCCCATCTCCCTGGTCTCTAGCGGCGCTCGGAGCTTACCCGGCCTGTGACTGAGTGTTTCTGTCTCTGGTGCACTGCCCCATTTGGAGTCTGCAACCCCAGCAGATTCCTGCCTCTTTGGTCTTTGGTGGAGGAAGGTAGGTCTCCCTGGGTCTTCCACCTGTGGGGTCCCTGCTCAAAGAGCAGTGGTATGACTGTGCTGCAGATTACAGTTTATGGTAACCCCAAGCTGAGACCTCACTCCTCGGCTTTGTCTCTGTAATTGACTTCCCCGCTCTGATATCTGCAAGCTCTGCTACACTTAGACACTCATGATCCTTCTGTAACCCCACAGGACATGAGACCATACTGTCCCCACAAAGGCTCTACCCCCACTTAGCCTCTGGAGCGATGTCCCTCAGTGGAGCAGACTTCTTAAAGTTCTGATTCGGTGCACCACTGCTCCACTGTGAGGAGCTGGCCTCTCCCCCTGCAGTCTGTCTTTCCATCTCTTCGGATTCCATTCACCACATGTCCTACCTTTCAGAAAGTGGTTGGTTTCTGTTTCTAGAATTGCTGCTTGTCTTCTTTTCAATCTCCTGTTGAGTTTGTAGGTGTTCAGAATGTTTGATAACTATCTAGCTGTACTCCTGTGACCTGATGTCATCTCAGTCTGCCACTCCTCCATCATCTTGACTTCTCCTTAAACCACTATTTTACTACTGTCTATAGCATACTGACTATAAACAGTAGTAAAGTAGGTGAATTTTTCCCACTAAAAAGTATGCCTTTTAAATATGACCATTACAGAAATGATCTTCATCAGTTTGCATGTGATTCCCATTGGTGACATCCGGTAGTCAATGACTCTGAAAGACTGAACATTCTTGCAATGGGTTATTCCTGTTTATCTCATGGTCTAATGAAGTTCATGGAAGAGCTACATTAGTTTAATGAAAGAGAACAGGCACATTAACTATTTTGGATATTAACAGTATTATTTTATGGTACACAAACAGTATTGCCCAGTTAGAACCCTGAAAGATCACAAGAAGCTGAATCCAAACTCAGTTCCTATGGTTACTTTCCCAAGAGAATCATGACTTCGTATCCCCAGATGGAGGGGCTACAACTTCCTATGACCTCAAGGTCCCCAGGAACGAGCTTCCTAAACAACTCCTATATACAGTGAACAATTCCAGACTTCTCAGCTTTAGGTCTGTGCTGTTCAAAACAGTAGCCATTAGCTACTATGGCTGTAGAGCATTTGAAAGGAAGTTAATCTGAATTGAGGTTGCTGAAAGTCTAAATATATGCTGTATTTTATAGAGTTTTCATGAAAAAAGTAAAATACCTCAATAATAATTTATTTTCCATTGGGTACATGCTGAGATGATAATATTTTAAAAATACCAAGTTAAATAAAATATATTATTAAAATTAATTTTGTGTTTTTTTAATGTAGCCACTTAGTTTAAAATTACATATGTGTTGTGAATTAAATTTCATTTGATAGAAGTGTTCTAAGCAATGTTTATTTTCCTACCAGTAATATTGCTTTCTCCTTGTCCTAGAAGAAAGACCCAGAGTGCATGTTCAGCAGGGAGCCTTGGGGTTGGTACAGCTTTCTGAGTGATATTTGTGTCTTTTCTTGTGCTGACTTTTGTATATTGTCTTGGTCCTTTCAAGTTCCTCCCACTTTTCTTCTCCTTTATTTCTTTTCATCTTTTTAAAAGAAAGTAGATTGAGAGTAGTCTTTATTCTAAGGCCAGTTTAGTTCTGCTGCTAAGGTATGACCCTTCTGGGATCTTACTGAATGCTCTGGATAATCAAAAGAGCTTCTTTACACTGACTGGTTGGAACTAGTGTGTCTCTCAGCCTGCCCAAGCTTTGGAATTGCTCAGCTTGTTCTTAATAGCTTTTTGCTTGTTCTTGGCCAGTCTTACCCTATCTGTACAAGGCTTGTTATTTAGCAACCAATTCAAGAGATCCCTATTCAGATTTCTGGATCTCTTTTTCTGCATATATTCCTTTTCTTTAGTAGTTTGTTCCCTACTGTCAGCCATGTCAGTCACTTCAAACTCTGATTTGTAGTTCCAAATTCAGTGAGACATCCATATGCTGTTTGGTTAAATTTTTCTGTGTTGTAGTCTTAAAATGGCTCCATATGGAATGCTAGGACTAGTAAGTCCTAACTAGTTTATTTTCTTTTTCTCAGAGATCATAATATAGTGTTGCTTTTATTCTAATGTCTTAGAATTGTTGTTTCATGTAATTTGTCCTGTTTCTAATTGTTTATGGTGGTTGGGCAAGTTCTGTATGTAATTGAAGCAAAATTTCAATTAAGAATTTCAATTCGGTATTTCCTTGCCACTTCCTAATTATGTGCTCTTTTATTTTTCTTTAGAATTACCATACATTTTACAACATGCATTCTTGAATTGTAATGTGTAGTATAAACTTATTACTTTATCATTTCCTGGATAATTCAAGAAACTTAGAACATTTTATTTAAGTCCCCTAGATTTTTGTACTATTTTTGCCCTATGTTTATATATACATATATACACACACATATACATATGTTTATACATATTTATATGTTTATATATATAACCTCAAGCCATCATTTTTGTTTAATTCTGCCAATTTTTATTTAGATTTACCTAAACATTTATCCTTCTCATTAGTTTTTATTCTTTTTGTCATTTCCGTTGCTTCCATCCATTTATTCTTCTGCCTGAAAACCTCATTTGGATTAGAGAATCAATTCCATTTACTATAGCACCAAGAACTGCAAGTTTCCTGGGAATACACCTAACCAAAGAAGTAAAGGATCTATACTTGAGGAACTACAGAACATTTATGAAAGAAACTGAAGAAGACACAAAAAGATGGAAGGCCATTCCATGCTCATGGATCAGAAGAATAAACATTGTTAAAATGTCTATACTGCCTAGAACAATGTATACTTTTAAAGCCATCCCAATCAAAATTCCACCGGCATTTTTCAAAAAGCTGGAACAAACAATCCTAAAATTTGTATGGAATCAGAAGAGACCCCAAATTGCTAAGGAAATGTTGAAAAAGAAAAACAAAGCTGGGAGCATCACGTTGCCTGATTTCAAGCTTTACTACAAAGCTGTGATTACCAAGACAGCATGGTACTGGCACAGAAACAGACACATAGACCAGTGAAACAGAGAAGAGAGCCCAGATATGGACCTTCAACTCTATGGTCAAATAATCTTCAACAAAGCAGGAAAAAATATACAGTGGGAAAAAGACTGTTTCTTCAAAAAATGGTGCTGGGAAAATTGGACAGCTATGTGTAGAAGAATGAAACTCGACCATTCTCTTACACCATATACAAAGATAAACTCAAAATGGATAAAAGACCTAAATGTGACCAGGAATCTATCAAAATCCTAGAGGAGAACATAGGCAATAACCTCTTCGACATCAGCCACAACAACTTCTTTCAAGATATGTCTCTAAAGCAGAGGAAACAAAAGTGAAAATAAACTTTTGGGACTTCATCAAGATCAAAAGCTTCTGCACAGCAAAGGAAAGAGTCAACAAAACAAAGAGGCAACCCATGGAATGATAATATTTATTCTCAAATAATACTACAGACAAAGGGCTGATATCCAAGATCTATAAAGAACTCCTCAAGCTCAACACACACAAAACAGATAGTCACATCAAAAAATGGGCAGAAGACATGAACAGACACTCCTCCAAAGAAGACATACAAATGGCTAATAGACACATGAAAAATGTTCATCATCATTAGCCATCAGGGAGTTTCAAATCAAAACCACATTGAGATACCCACCTTATACCAGTGAGAATGGCCAAAATCAACAAGACAGTAAACAAGTGTTGAAGAGGATGTAGAGAAAGGGGAACCTTCTTACACTGTTGATGGGAATGCAAGTTGGTGTAGTCATTTTGGAAAACTGTGGATATTCCTAAAGAAATTAAAAATAGAGTTTCCCTATGATCCTGCAATTGCACTACTGGGTATTTACCCCAAAGATACAGATGTAGTGAACAGAAGGGCCATCTGTACCCCAATGTTCATTGTAGCAATGGTCACAATCGCCAAACCATGGAAAGAACCAAGATACCCTTCAACAGATGAATGGATAAAGTGGATTTGGCCCATATACCCTATGGAGTATTATGCCTCCATCAGAAAGGATGAACACCCAGCTTTTGTATTAACATGGATGGGACTGGAAGAGATTATGCTGAGTGAAATAAGTCAAGCAGAGAAAGTCAAGTTTCATATGGTTTCACTTACTTGTGGAGCACAAGGAATAACATGGAGGACATTGGGAGATGAAGAGAAGTGAGTTGGGGGATATTGGAGGGGGAGACAAACCATGAGAGACTGTGGACTCTGAGAAACAAACTGAGGGTTTTGGAGGGGAGTGGGGTAGAGGGTGGGATGAGCCTGGTGGTGGGTATTATGGAGGGCATATAATGCATGGAGCACTGGCTGTGGTACATAAACAATGAATTATGGAACACTGAAAAGAAGTAAAATAAACAAAAAAATTTAAAAAATGGAGCTGTTTGAGTTTGCTTATTCTTGAGTTTAAAAAAAAAACAGAAAAACAAAAACTTTGACTATTCTGCAGAATGTACTTCAAAGATAATTTGGTTACATACTTTCTAGAAATGTAAACTCAAGAGAGTTATTAGCCTTTAGGAAAAAAATGAACTTCATCCTGGAATGAGTCAATATATTGCAAATTCTGGATAAATGAAATGAAAAGCAAAGAGACCTACAGGACAACTGAATGACAGCAGCATTTATAGGACAAAGTTCAGTTGACATGGACAAAAGATTTCTGGCCTGTGGGTGATTACACACTATATGTTGTAAAAATGGCATGAAACAGAGAGGTTTCAAGCACTGATTTCAAAGGACTGTCACCCCAAACTGAAAGACTATAAACTGAACTGTTCCAGTCACACGTGATTCTTCTGCAGTCAGGCAGATCCAGCAAATATGTTACATTTCCCAGGTTTGTGTCAATACTTAACTAGTCATTGCATCGAAGATGAGTGATGTGAAAAATAAAATCAGGCAAGCAGCGTTTCAACTAGTAAATAAAGTAATTTTCTTTTCAGAGAAATCCCAGTGGCTAATTATAAATTGAAAAGTATTTGTTTCATCATTAAGCAAGTAATAACCAATTTACATTTATTCCTATTGGCTTTTCCTCTTCCTTGCTCTTCCTCAAACTCCTTCCTTTATTTAGTGAATTTGGAAATAATCACTAGAAATACTCCCTGACTATACTCCACATCTGCATAACTGTTTCTGCTCTTGCCCTTTGGCTATTTCTCTCCTGTTTTGAAATATTATTTGCCCCTTAAGATTCATGCCAAATTTCTTCTTCTGCCTACTTCCTTCTCCACTTTCACTCCTCCCTTGTCTCTCTCAGTCCTCATGGATCTTTCTTTCTTCATCATAAAGATATTGTTGAACTGTTTTCAGAAATAGTGATACCTTTAATACAGAATGGAATTGTGGGAAAAGTAAAATTGATGTGGTGCATAGTTAGGACGCAAAATCAAGCTGAACACTAAAAAAACCTAACTCCCATTTACCCTAAAATATACCCTTTATAATTCCCAGCTATATACTGTTTTAGGATGTCTGATGTGCTTTTTCTTCACTATTATCCAGTGCTTGCTGGCTGTTGACTTTGTCATTTTTATTTTATTTTATTTTATTTTTTTATAAAGGATGATCTGTTTTCCTCAGACAACTCTTTTTTTTTTTTTCAAAGATTTTATTTATTTATTTGACAGAGAGATATCACAAGCAGATGAAGAGGCAGGCAGAGAGAGAGAGAGAGGGAAGCAGGCTCCCTGCTGAGCAGAGATCCCGATGCGGGACTCGATCCCAGGATCCTGAGATCATGACCTGAGCCGAAGGCAGAGGCTTAACCCAGTGAGCCACCCAGGCGCCCCAACTTTGTCATTTTTATTAAGTATTGTCATGCAGAGTTTAGAATGCAGAGATACACCCAATGCAACATTCATCACCAATATGGATGACCCAAATCTGAGTTTTCATCCATGACAACTGGACTTCAGGCTAAACTATCTTTTGGACATGTATTCATACCAATAGTATCTCAAATTCATTATGTCCGAACCTTAACTGAATATCTACTATACTTCTAGCTCAGTACTTGGCATATTACAGGTGCTCAAAAATATTATAGTTTTCTTGTATCAAACCTGCTTGTTCTCATGATTCCATTTTTAAATGAAAGTTACTATATTCTTAGTCAACTACACTTAAAAAGCCAGTATCTATCTTCTAGTTTATCTTTTTCTCCCCATTTTTTCTTTCAACAAATATTTAACTACCTCTTAAGTTTTTAGAACATATTTTGGTTTACAGTATTTAAGAGGACACAGATACACCCCCTATAAATTTGCAGTGTGTCGGGTTTGGCTGGCAAACCCCGAGACGGTGAATGAAAAGATCACTCCGGACACCTTAGTAGGAGAATGGAGAGGACTGGGGACCAGCTTCTCTAGCAGTGAAAGGCCCTGTGCCAAGTTTTGTCTCCACTTTTATTGGGGTCTTAGCAATATATTAGGTACAAACACAAAGCAAGGGGGAAAATGTAACTTTAATGGTCAGGATAATATTATACGGGACAGCGTATAATAGGGCAAGGAGGCAAGGAGTCTGTGAAGTATGTGACCAACACAGGTGCCTGTTTTTCTTCAAAACTTACACATTGTCTCCCTAGATGAGAACCTTGAGCTGCAGTAGAAATCTAGCCATTTTCAGCTGAGAAACTTTAAAGGAAGTTTCTTGTGTTCCAGACACTCCTCCTTCAGTTTTCAATTAGTCTCATCCAGGGAAGCACATACAAATCAGATGTTGTCTATTCAGGCACTGTGAATTCCCACAGCATTGTAATGGAGAGCCTGGCAGAGAAATAAGTAATGTAGTGAAAAGTACAGAGTTAAGTGTAGGTGGTGTAAGAGTGTAGAAGAGGAGAGTAACCCAAGTTTGGGGAATAACAGAAGAGTTTCTGAAGGAGATGGCAAGTATCTTGGGTTATGAAACACAAGTATAAATTATCCCAGAGAAAAAGAGGGATGTAAATGTATCAGGAAGAGTTTCTCAGAATTTGGAATCCAGTGTAACAAGTGAACACACCCCACACAGCAGAGGTTGGGGAGATGAACAGTGGAGTGCTCAAGTCAAAATGGTCCTTATATACCAAGTTTAAGGACACATCAAGGGCAGTCTACCAATGGATGGTTGGTGTTGATAGCTGTGTGACTGATTCTGGCCAATGGGCTGATATTTTTCTTGCTTCTTCTCATTTCCAAGGTTTCTCTCCCAAAGAAAAAAGATGGCCAAGACCTTGCCTCTTACTGTTTGCTTTTCTTATAATTTCATTTTCTGCTTCTTTTTATCAGTCATCTATTGCCACAGTAATGCTGTGTAACAAGTCACCTGAAATTAAGTGGCTTAAAACAACCATCATACATCCGGAGTTGGAAGTTGGGGATTGAGGAACGCAGGTAGTCTTGTTTGGCTTAGTTCCAAGTTGATGTTTAGATCTTAACCAGCTTCTCCTGTTTCTTACCCTCATGGGTCTAGGGGGTACAAGAGGTCAAGCTCAATGACATGATCACATTCAAGTTTGTGTTTATGTCATATGTTAGCCTTCCAGTGGCCAACACTTTCCATGTGCTATGAGGGCAAAGCAAGTAACATGGTCATATCTAATGTACGTGAGATAGTGATGTATACTCCATCTACTGAGATGAGGAAGAGACAGGTGAATATATGTGAATGATTATCTAATAAACTTCTTTTCAGTACAAAAAAAGTTCTCTATTTCTTCTTTTTGTCTGACAGGAAGAGACAAGTGACATTGATGCTGCCATTTACCTTCCTATGTAAGGATTCCATTAGATTGTTGGAAAGAGAAAAACATTGAATACTATTTCAGATATATTATCCTCAGAGTGATTGCTAATATCATTTAGTTCAGTCCTATAGTAAGCCCTTTACTAATTTAAGTCAGTGTAACAATTTATTAGTCCCTCTTTTACAACTACAGACAATTATAAAGTTCAAAAACTTGACCAACGTCATATAAGCAAATGAAAGAGACAAAACTCAAACTCAATTCTGTATGACACAATAATGTATTATCAATAAGAACTCAAGTTCAGCAAAGAAAGCTAGCAAAATACTTTATAATTTCTGAAAATATAC
Organism: Mustela nigripes; assembly: GCF_022355385.1. NCBI lineage: Eukaryota > Metazoa > Chordata > Mammalia > Carnivora > Mustelidae > Mustela > Mustela nigripes. The sequence goes on from NC_081561.1 coordinate 119,973,555, forward strand.
CAATAAAAGAACACTACGTTTATTAGAATTTTATGACTAAATTTTAACATTTCCTATAGACTTATTGTTTCAGTGAGCATTCATCATATTTTCTTAGTGGTCATTGGCATGCCACTAATTTATTTTGCTTAGTGATCTCATATTTTGCTCCAAAATTCATGGTTCATGAGTCAGAAACTAGGACATCTCATTATTTAGCATCATCTAGTCTCCAGATATAAGGTATTTCTATCTGTCATGGTAACTTTATATCTTAATTTGAAAAAAATCAATAAGAGCAATAGGGGCAGAAGTCCTAGCAATAACAGATCAGGAATGAAATGTACTTGTGCGAAACAAATAACAAAAGGTCCTTCTGAAAGATGCACACACAAACCGTAAACTACCAGGAGAAGTCCCCAAATCTGCCACCATAAGTTATTACTATCACAAGGTGTGATATCAGTAATGACAACAGCAATGATTCAAGTTAATTGAATTCTGAGTTCCCTTACTGTTATCTTCACACCCAAATAGGTGCTCAGCTCTCTCTTTCTCTGACTGAAATCATCTATATAAATATCTTCCACTCTCTCCTTCCAATGTGCATAATATGTAAGAAATAAAATCAAGTTTTTCTTTTTGTAAGCAGTACATAAAATGTCTGAGTGAGTTTTATGCCCTCTGCTCACTTTTTCTGAAAAACTATCCTCAGTTCAAAATACTATTTTTCATGTTATGTACCAGGCATTGACCTAGACTCTGGAATACAAAGGTGAACAAGGTGAACATTGTTTCATAAAATTTTTATTCTAGAAAATAAGTACAGACACTAAAAAATAAACAAATGAAAGATAGTTTTATATAGCAATACTTGCTATGAGTTATCATGTGATGATGGTTGAGAAGGGGGTGGCAACTTTAGTTGGGTATAAATAGTAAATAAAGGCTTCTTGTTTTTTGCATCATGCATATAAATATATGCATGATAGCATATCTTTTATCTTCACTATAGTATTTTTTGACATCATCATCATCATTATTTCTATTAGAAGGCCCATCTGGCCAAATTCTAGTAATGCTTGAATCCTCTTAAACATCATCAGAGACAGAACATTTACTATCTCATTCCATTATTGTACAACTACAAGTTCTTGAAAGACTTTCCTTATATAGAGCTAAAATTTATCTTCCTGGAGGTCATAACTATATAGCATTATTTCTATCCCATGGAATCACATAAAAATTTCTGTTCCATCTTGCACCTGACAGCTAGACATATCTCACAGATAGTAAAAGAGGAAAAGAACTGAGTGCACAATTTTTAACTTATCCATTGATTTAATCGTGTTTCTCATATTTAATTATAGTTCACACATTTTCAAATGAAAGCATCAAAACTGAGAATTGCCCCAAGTTGTAACAGTGGGTTAAAAAATGTATACAAAATGTTAGATTGTGGAACATTAGCTTGGCAGAAGTTTATATATAAAAAGCAGATCTGGGAATTTAGTTGACTAAAAGATTAATATGATATTGAAAGAGCAATTATCTTATGCTGCTTTAATGGGAAGACAGTATTCTATTTGATGAAAAGGAATTGTTTCAGTGTTTTCATGTTGCTAGTATCATACATAAATCATCTTAATACCTAGTCTTTATTCTTGACTTTTTCTTCAACTTCTGTGTCCAATCAAATACCAACTTCTATTGTGTCTACCTCCTAACCTAAATAACTAACCCTTGAATTAGTTCCTTCTTTCCAACACACTAAAACTACCTGAGTTTTCACTACCATTTTATTTTTCTTTTGAAAGTCCTACAATAGTCTTCATTCTGGTCTCTTTTCTCTTAGTTATTTTCTACATTGAAACAAGAATAATTTTCCTTAAATGCCAATATGATAATTGTCTCTTTTGTGTTTATTCTAAAACACATTGATTCTACTCTTACCACAACTAGCCCTAATTTCTTACACCTTTTGTGGTGTGCATTTCTTGTCTTATTGAATGTAATTCTAGTGATTAAAGGTATAAGTTTTTCATATGTAAATTCTTAAACACAAGTTCAATATTTTATGAGGCTCGGTCACAAAGAGTGATATTCTTCAGTGCCAGAGGAAGATCTGGCTCTGTTGGACTTAATAAATTATGAATTAAATGTTGGTCTTAAGTAGGGGCCTGGATGGACTTTTAAAGGCAGTCTTGACTTTATCTGATTTTTACTAACACCCTGATAAAACTTGATTCAACGCTACATGTGAAATAATGGTGGTATTATTGTTCTTTACCATTTTTATTTTTAAAGAGATAGAAAAATTGTATCTCCTTAACAGTTACCACAAAAATTCATCTCAGGAAGAGAATTATCTTAATTTGAAAAGACTTTGAGAAATGTTTGGGCCTGAAAATGAGCTCTTTGAGAACTAGGTTAAAGCTGGAATAGATGAAAAGGAGATGGAATACACTTTATATAACATAATGAAAATAAAATTAAAGTTGAAGTTGGGAAGATTGGTTGAGAAGCAGAGATTTCAGAGCTGATTTTTTACTGCAGCATAGCATAGCCTACAAAGTATTGACTAATCATTTTAAAATCAGACAAAGTAGAAAAGCATGATGGAAAGAAGAAAGATTTAGAGAAAAAATGAGCAACTTATAAATTTCTCCTCTCTCAAGTTATCAAAAATATATAGCACAGTGACCTCTGGAGCAATCAGGAAGCTGATAGGGATTGATATTTTGATTAAAAAAAAAGTCAAAGTTTTAATTTTTGGCTGCTAAAATTTTTAATAATAAATTTGTAAGCATTATCTGAAATTTTGTAACAATATTTAACATGTGTAACTATATCAAAGAAATGTAACCTATCATGGTGATAATTGTTTTTGGCCAAATATGAACACTTCATTATCTGACATTCAACTAAGTATGCAGTTTACTTCAACCTTAGCAAATATTGTTTCTCTCAACCTCAACTACCATCATATATATATATGGAGAAGATGAAAATTATGAATGGCTGTGGATTATATACCGTGTGTTAGAAGCTGATGGAATGCTGTCTGTATAATGTACTCTTCAAAACAAATCTATACAGTACGTATTATCTTGGTTTTGCATTAGAATAAACTTAGGTTTATAGAAGTTAAGCCATGGTGGTCAATCATGTAGACTTTGCACTTGAGTTGAATTCAGGATCCACAACTTTCTAGAGGCAGAATTTAGGGAAGTTATTTAAGTTGTCTAATCTTAGTCTCATATATATAAAATGGAAGTTATTACTGTACTGAAACCATAAGATTCTTATGGGAGTTTAAATGGGATAACCCAGGTAAACCAGTTAGTAAGCTCTTTAGCACTGCAGTATGGCACTCTTTAAAAGTCTTTATTTTCTTCTTTTTTTCCCCTTTGTTTTCCTTACTTTTACCAAGTCCCCAGAGCTAGAGAAAGGGCTTACAATTTTTCCTACTTTATTTTGAATCCAAATGCCAGGGCTTTTTGTATTATACACCTCTGCTGATTAGTTGTGCTACCAACCACACATGACAAAGTACAAACATTTTTTTTTAATCTTACTGTGTAGCTCTATAATCTTTTTATTGAGGTATGGTATGAATGTTATTTGTTTGTTTTTTTGCTCAGTGTGCTCCCTCAACTTCTAACAATTACATCTTTTTCCTTGAGGACCCACTATTTTCTTCCCACCATTTCATTTGATCTTGTGGGGCACCAATTCCAGGATCTTGTACCTATGGGTATGGATATGAACACAACATCTGTCATAGTATTGTATTCTAAAGACAATGATGGTTCTGACATGCCAACGTGTAACCCAAATCACGATATTAAAATAAAGTCTGGCTTCATCTTTTGGTGTTTGACTGCTGAAAAGTGTTTAGGCCTCACTTCTCCCTTCTCCCTCCTGCATCACACCTGGGCAATCTAAGAAAGCCCAGTGCTTCTCCTTTGGTGTGTGTGGGAGATTCACACCACATAAGCTCCTGCCCAGGCACAGGAAATCTCATTCTGACCCCATCTTCTAATCGCAATAAAAGCCTCAAGCCAGTCTCCTCTCTCTGCTCTCTCAAGCCATTAAAAAAAATTTTTTTTTAAAAGATTTTGTTTATTTATTTGGCAGAGAGAGAGAGGGAGAGCACAAGCAGAAGGAGCAGCAAAGGAAGAGGAAGAAGCAGGCTCCTCACCAAGCAGGGAGCCCGATATGGGGCTCAATCCCGGGACCCCTGGATCATGACCTGACCTGAAGGCAGACAGCTTAATTGACAGAGCCATCCTGTCTCCCCAAGCTATTTTTTGACTAGCGTGGGCCTTTCCTGGTCTCCCCAGAAAACCTTATATGTAAGTAATAAGATTTTTTCATATTTTCATGGTATATGTGTGTTGTGTCATAAGTTTGCCATCTGATCCAAATTTTGGATAAGGATCCATCCTCCTTCTAAAGAATGACAATAATATAGTAAGTGACAGTAACATAGTCTTGTTCCACTGAATTGTGAGTTATAATGCTATGACTTCTGGCTGCCAATTGCCACACTTCCTATAACACAGATAGGTCTGAGAGAAGAGCCAACATCCAGAGAGAAGCAGGTCAGTCAGTGAGAGTCTTGATCTATCCCCAACTTCCAGTTACATGAGCCAGTAAGCCCCTTTTTGTGATTTAAGTTAATTTGTTGGAAAAGTGAGACCCAAGACCCTGAGAATTGAGGAAAATTTTAAGAACAGAAGACTGAATTTCTCTCTCTGAGATGAGAAAATATATTTGGAATGTCTAGTAAGGATCTTTGAGGGGCAGTGTGATTCCTTCTCATGATCCCTGCTCTTTAGTTAGGTGCTCTATTCTCATTAACAATTTGATGTAGCTTTTGTGGAAATACATAAAGGGGCTGGTCAATTTCATTTTCAGTTTACTGATTAGGAAGACAGAGAATGGATGGTTTTTATTTTCTTTTGTTTTTACAGAAAATCTAAAGAGTGAATTGGGCTTACACAGGCTACAGAATCAGGATGGGAAATGTGAGACATGGCCTCCATATTCAACATGCAGGAGCCAGTTTCCTTCCTGTGGGTCTCTCAGGAATGAATTTTGATAAATGGAAATAACACTAACATTTACTGAGTAGGATATGAACTGTGCAAAACAGTAATATCTCCTAAACTTGCCTGGTGATACTGATGATTTTGGGATACTCCCTGAAAATACTGATTTTGGAGGCCTGTACCCAAATCTTCTGAGTTCTATTCCCTGGAGGAGAAGGTCTTGGAATTTGTGTTTTTAATGTGTTCCAGATGATTTTTATCACTAAGGAAGTTCTGGAAACACTGCTTTACACAAATACAAGCTTATGTGTGGGAGCTATTTTTATTTCTCATTTTACACATGAAGTTATTGAGGTTGATTAATTTGCTCAAGGTCCCAGAACTGGGTGGTAGCAGAAATAAGACTTGAACTAGGTCTTGCCAAACCTTATACCTTGAGCACTTAAACTTTTATCCTGTTTCTCCATGAGAATCTACATTAACTGGAATTATTCATTGAGGGAACCCATGGAACTCCAGGTGTTTTATATATATTATATTGTATCATATTATTATTATGTTATTTTACACATATATGATATATATTTATACATGCTATAATATTGGATTTTTAAATTTCCCATATCTGAAAAAAACCCAAACACTTCAGGTCTAGATATTATGTGCCCTTAATATCAAGAGAAGTTTAACACATAAGTAACACATGCCCATAATTGCTATATTGTAAAGGATCTTAGAAACTAAGAACAAATTGAGTTATTTTAGTGATACCTGAAAAGATAGGTTTGGCCATTTGCAGGAAAAATGCGCCATCATCTTTTTGGATGGCTTTGATTAGGATAGGTTAACTGACTAATTAGCTCAAGAGTCAATCAGTGATGATACGTGAAAAGCAGCATAACCACAAACAAACATCCTGAAGCAGGAATATGTCACCTTGATAATGACGGGTAGTCTTTGAGAGTAGAAAAGTGAATGCATAATCTTTGGTGACAAAAACCCTAAGATAAGAAGAATTTGTCACTCAAGAAAGAATTTTATGTAATTCTAAAGGAGAAGTTGTTGAACTCTGAAGTAGGGTGTAGACGTCTCACTGAGAAGTAGGTGATTGCTAGAGCTGCAGTCACCAGTCTGAGATCTTCTAGCTTTCTATAGGAGAATCTATAGGCACTTATAAGGGATGGTGGGAAACTTAAATGATCAAAAGATGCTGGCTTGGAGAAAACATCAGTTCAGTAAGCTAGCTAGCTTGGGTGTTAAAATTGACTATACAATTAGAATGCAGTGAGTAGCCCAAGCCAGCTGACAGCATAGTGGCAAAATGAACTCATCAACACATCAACTATTGCGTGGTCAAATCATATTAGTGAAGGGCAGTATTACAAGACCACATCTGCCTACATGGGAAGATTCATTTTCTCTTTGGGAACTGTTATGGGTTGAATTGTTTCTCTCCAAAATTTATATGTTGTGGTTCTACCCCCTAACCCCAACCAAGCTCCAAACCCTAGAATGTGGCCTTATTTGGAAATAGGGTCATTGCAGATATAATTAGTGAAGATGAGTTCATACTGGAGTAGAGTGCACCCCTAATACAATATAATTAGTGTCCTTACAAAGAAGAGAAACTTGGACACAGACACACACAGGAAGACCACCACATGAAGATGAAGGCAGAGATCAAGGTGATGAAACAGAAGCCAAGGAACACCAAAGATTGACAGTAAAACCACCAGAAGCTAGAAGAAGAGAATAGAACAGAACCTATCTCATAGCCTTAAGAAGGAACCAACACTACCAACACCTTGACCTAGGACTCTGAGCCTCCTGAACTGAGAGACAGTATGTATCTGTTACTCTCAGACACCCAGGTTTTGGTTCTTTGCCACAATAGACCTAGCAAATTAATGCAGATACTATAAACGACAGTGAGAACAATAAAAAAATTTTTAAAAACTTCCGTGGGGGATTTTGAGAATTGTAGAATACAGTTAGCAGTGTGGTGTAAGTGAAAAATCAGACAGATCTTGTTTCAAATGTTAGCTTTGTCATGTTCTGTGTAGGCATCTATGAGCAAGTTATTTAGCTTCTCTGAGCCTCAATATCTTTATTTCAAAAATGAGGATAGTAATTTGTTTGGCTGTGGTAATGATTAAATAATTGTGCTGCTATTTTAATTATGGTTTCAAAAGTGTATTTTCTCCCATTCACTGTTTGATACATGTTAATTCACAACAAACCAGTGAGTTACGGTATTACTTCCATTTATGGAAAAGAGGTTAGGTTCATGAGTCTGGTAAGCACTTTTTTAAACACAGGCCTGTCATCTAAGCCCAGGGTCACAAACACTACACCTCCCACCTTCCTGGGTTTTCTGCCTAGCAAAGGACATGTAATGTCTGTTGTGTTTGCTTTTTATCAACTTTAAACATATGTGCATTTCTGCCCCCCCATCTCTCATGTCTCTGTCTCTCTGTCTCTGTCTCTCTCTCGCTATATATATATGTGTGTGTGTGTGTGTGTGTGTGTGTATAAAACTTTATTATATTTTTAAATTTTTTCATTCTACATTCTGATTTGGAGTGACTTATGGGCTTGTTTCCTTGGTTTCTGGATGGGAGCTTGAATCAGAAGTATGACTCCTTCATGATTCGGGTATCTCCAGCAAAATGATTTAAAAAAACTTAACATGGCATTAAATAACAAAGGTATCAGAATTATACCTAATATATAAATATTAAACTGAATGGGCAAATCACCCCTCAATTGTCTTTCACAGAAAAAGACTTTTGCTCTTTCTCAAAATCCAACAAATTATGATATATTAGTCATCCCTCTATGATTTAAAATTTGATATGCTTATTTGTCATATCATTATAATAGCTGAGTATAATATTTTGGAGTTTGTACTTTGGAATTAATTGCTTTTCTAAAGAAAAAATACTGTAAAAATTAAAACAAAATAACTTTTATGCTTCATTTAATGAGATAATTTTCTTATATATAACTTTCATGGCACTATTGTATTAATTATTTTTTAGTAGATTATACTCTTAAAAGATTGTATCTTGTACTCATTGTCTCTCTTTGTAGCATCTATAATAGGGACTTCACAAATTATGTGCATAATAAGGTTTTCTGTTAGTGTGGATCATTTATGCTAAGCATTTAATTGCAAGTATCTTAAAATACTGTATTTCTTTCACTGATTCTATAATTCTTATTTTGAATATGTAAATGTTTTACTCAGCAAACTAGAAAAAAATCCCTTAGTTTTATTCTTACATTATGATTGTGTATTAATACCAACATGGAATATAGGTGATCTTCTCTAGCCATGGAACATTATTTTCTATCTCAGAAATATCAGGACCCCTTATTTTTTATTTTTTTTTTAAGATTTTATTTATTTGACAGGCAGAGATCACAGGTAGGCAGAGAGACAGGCAGAGAAAGGAGGAAGCAGGCTCCCGCTGAGCAGAGAGCCCAAAGCAGGCTCTATCTCAGGACCCTAGGATCATGACTTGAGCCGAAGGCAGAGGCTTTAACCCACTGAGCCACCCAGGCGCCCCTGTCAGGACCCTTTAAAAGACAATCTGCATAAGCTTACATGTTGGTTCTCTAATATTATACAAAATTCTGTAAGATGTGGATTGGAAATTTATGACGCTAAATTTGGAAGCAGTTTGGTGAAATTTATCCATGCTGTATTTCCGTGGTTCAGTTCTTAGCCTCATTTAGTCTGTAAAATCCACATGGGCAATTTAAAGACTTTGCTTAACATTCTGCTTTTAGAGTATGGAACCAAGGCATTTGAGCTATGAATCACCATTTGGTAGTCTTTTCATTTTTGAAGACACTTTGTTCCCTTTAAATAAGCATCAACCTTCAAGAGGATAATTTCTCTGAGAAATAATAGTAAGTGAATGTTAGTAGTTTTATGTCTTTTGCCTTTGTAAATGATTACTCTTAAAATCCATCATGCATCCTGCCTGAGTGAAGGCAGTGAGAACTGGCTGGTGATTTTGAGAAAATAGAACCGAGAGGTCTGAGTGCTCATCAGGTAGGAGTATATGGAATATGAGATTTTTTTTTGCCTTATTTTTCAAAAGTGACTGACATTTAAGAAAAAAATGAATAGAAAATAATTTCTAATTGTGAGACAGTTGCTCTGATAGTCACATTTTTTAAATCTTAAAATTTTAAAATAGAAAATAATTCTGTTATGTTTCTTTTGGGAAATCAACATTTGGTAGTAGTTCTGTGTACGGCTCAGTGAATGGTATATTGTACAAGAGGAAAAGAAGCCTTGAGATCTTCAAATGCTTCATATCAAGTTATATTTGGTGGCATATTTATGTGAAGCATTTTATAGTACTTCATGAATCTGAATCCTCTAGTCAACTTGGTTTTAAGGATCTGAGGGAAAATTTACTAATTTTATGAGACCTTGAGTAGCAATTTTAGAAAATTTAAGGTCACATGCTATAATTTTTAAAACAGTAGAGAAAGTGAATTTTAAAATGTATTCATAATACTTTTTGAAACATGGTGTTTCTTCTAGTGATTAGACTTTAAAAAGATAGGGGGTGTCATTGTCAAAACCTGTTTTTCCTCTCAATTGTAGAATATCTAATTTTAGAAAATGTATTCACCACCTCTGTGATTTTATAACATAAAGGTTCAGAACACTGGCTGTGGAATTAGGCTACCTAGGCTTGAATCCTTATTAGCTTACTATTAGCTATGCAACCTTATTAGCTATATGCAAGCCACATAAGCTCCTCTGTAACCTCATCTATAAAATAAAGGTATCACTCGTGCCTATGTCCTAAACTTTTTATGAAGATTAAATGAGAATAAAGCATATAGATCAAGTTTTCACCATAGCACTTGGCATATAGTAAGTCTTCACAGGATTGTGTGATAGTCCCTCTTTCAAGCCTGGCAGGGAGTAGAAAGAGCAGAGTGCACTGAGAGTCAGGGTGGTGCCCCCTGTGGTTTATATTTCTATTTGCTTCTCTCTTGCTCATCACTACCTCAGAGAGCTGCTTAGGAAGGGACAGGACAGGTTACTAGGGATGCCATATAATACTGGAAATGCATTCGGAAAAATCAGAGTGCTGCTTTTGTGTGGCAGTAACCACAAACACAGCACCATTGTCTGCATAGCAATAGGTAATGCCACCTAAGCTCTTCAGTAGTTAAATTACACAATTAGAAGCACTGTTCAACGTACTTTTTACAAAATGGAGAAGAACTTCATACAAGATCAAGCAGAGCTCAAATTTGAATACCCAGCTCTAGTAATGTGCTTCTAAATATAGCTTGGATGCTTGCAATCTGCATGGCTCATCTTCCAGCATGAAGATTAGCATGTGCTCATAGCCATAAAATTGGCAGATATTTAATTTATAGTAACTAGGTTTTTTAATTTAAATGTTAGATTTAATAGGCTAGATAAAATGTAACAATTATGTATGAAAAAATTAATTGAGTCTGCTGTAATTCACTCAAATAATGCTTACAGTACAGGATAAATGGGAAGTAAATCTTTAAAAATCTCCATTTTACCTCTTTCAGTGGTTGCACAGCTCCTCAGAGCTATCAATTTTATGGCATAGTTCTTATTTAACAGACGCACCTATTTATGCATCCCATGTAGAAGACATCATAGAAAACAATTGAAAGCCCCCGTTGTGATGCATGTTGAGATCTGCTCTATTTGGTTCTTTATTTAAGTACCAGAAAAACATGACCATTTAATTCCCTAAACCAAACTTAGTGGCTACTTCTTAATTCACACCCATCTTGCTAGATTCTAACTTCTTACTTACTTATATTAGGAAAAAACAAACTCTCTCTCTTTTTTTTTTTTTTTAAGATTTTATTTATTTATTTATTTGACAGAGAGAGATCACAAGTAGGTAGAGAGGCAGGCAGAGAGAGAGAGAGGAGGAAGCAGGCTCTCCGCTGAGCAGAGAGCCCAATGCGGGACTCCATCCCAGGACCCTGAGATCATGACCTGAGCCAAAGGCAGAGGCTTAACCCACTGAACCACCCAGTGTCCAACAAAATCACTTTTTAAAAAGTGTTGCAACAAATGCTTTTGGTGTCCCATACCACATCCCTTCAACCAATCTGTGATTTTACTCTGGGGTGGGCAGAATGCTAACATGCTTCCCAAGTTCCTGGCCGCTGGTGCATACACCTTTTACCAATTATTCGGTCTCTAATATAGATACTGCTGTGAAGGGATTTCGCCATTGCAGTTAAATCTTAATTGGTTGACCTTAAAATAAGGATATTATTTGGCACATCACATGAACCTTTTAAAATTAGAGTTTCCTCCCCTGGTGACAGAAAGGGAAGTCAGTCAGAGATATAGACTCCTACTGGCTGGGAAGAAAGCAGGCATCCCTCTTGTGAACTACCTAGGGTGGCTCACATGGCAAGGAAATGTAGGCAGGTTCTAGGAGCCAACAGCAGACTCTAGCTGACAACTAGCAGGAAAACAGGGATTTCAGTCCTACAGCCATAAAGAGGAGGATTCTGCTAATAACCAGTGAGCTTGGAATAGGGCCTGGGGTCCAGAGAACCACAGTCCCAGCCAATCTTGATTTCAGTCCAGTGAAACCCTAAGCAGAAAATCTAGCTATGCCTGGACTTCTGACCTTCAGAAACTGTAGACTAATGAATGGGTATTGTCTTAAGCTGCTGGTTGTGGTAATTTAACACACAGTAATGGAAAACCAACATAGCCTTAGCTGCTGTACATAGTTCTGTGTAAGCCCAGACATAGCTCACAATGGCAGCATCCAGCACCAGAACACTGGTGCGGCCATCCTTTTTAATCACCAGGGCCTTCTTTTTTTTTTTTTTTTCTTTTTTTAAAGTTTTTTTTTATTTTTTTGACAGAGAGAAATCACAAGTAGATGGGAGAGGCAGGCAGAGAGAGAGAGAGAGGGAAGCAGGCTCCCTGCTGAGCAGAGAGCCCGATGCAAAACTCGATCCCAGGACCCCGAGATCATGACCTGAGCCGAAGGCAGCGGCCTAACCCACTGAGCCACCCAGGCGCCCCTCACCAGGGCCTTCTTTGGCTCTGTGTAAACACAGGTTGGAAGTATAAGAGTCTTAGTACTCTGGGGGAACCACTAACCCAGTGGAGGCTAGAATCAGTAAATAAAAGTTCTAGTCTAGTGCTCTTCAGGTGGATAATTACATGTATTTCACAGAAGTCCTGGTAGAAGCAAGCTTCCAATGCCTACAGCAGTAATCTCAACAACTCACTATTTTGTTAGCTTGTCCTTCTTAGTCTTACTTTCTTTCCACAGTAAACTCACCCCCATACGGGTTCTCACGTCAGACTCTGTTTACAGGGAAATCCAAACTGAGAATTAATTATTAGCCTTTAGATAAGCTAGATCAGAAGCAAGTTGTATACTTACCTCCTCTGGTATAATGTCTTAAAAATATTACCAAGAGATGTAGTACTGAACATAAAAAGAAAATGTTCACTGAGCAAATCAGAAAAAGAGAATAATACATGCGGTATTATTACTCGAAAGAGTAAAAATTAAAAAAAAAAAAAGAGTAAAAAATCTGGTGATTGTGTAAAATATTCCAAAATCTTCATTTGTGATCATTTATGTCAACTCCCAAAAATGGTTATTAAAATTCATTTCACATGCTTAATGCACCATATTTATAAAGTACTTTCATTTATATTATCTCTTTTAATCTCTATAACAATCTAGTTTTGGAGTTTATTTATTTATTTATTTATTTTTGGTTTGTTTTTAGTGTTAGAGTAATTTTAGGTCACTCAATAGCTTGTGGTATTTTTTTGAGCAATAGACATCACATAGCTGTTAATTTAGGATTTTCTTTTTATAATTTAATTATGTCTTCCAAAGAACATAATTTAAATCCTTCTTTATTTCAAAATTATCTCATGTTTCAATAAAGGTCAACTTTTTTTTTTTAACCTAGTGTGCCAATTCTATGATTGTTAAAAATTCTTTTAATAAATAGAGGCAGATCATTAACTTACTGAAATATTATAACATTTCTATTGTTGGTAGTCTATTTCTTTAATATTTATCTCACAGTTTGACTTAATAATATTTAGCCAATAATTTTTAAGAAATTAGTTCTGAGAGATTTCTATTTAGGATAGTAAGATTCTTTAGAACTGTTGGTTTTAAGCAATTCCTAGGCCTTAAATTCTCTGCATTCTGAAGCTTTGTCATTATTTCCAAGATGAATCCTGACTGATTGTATTTTGTGAAAGGGCCTAACAGAATCTATGAAATCTCTCTGGGAAAATTAGACAGTCTCTGGAAGGTCATTTCTGTTTCTACATTATGTTCTCTGAACTTCTCTTGCTTAGTTCTTTGCTAGGAGATTTTTTTTTTTTTTAACTTTTGACAGTTATTTCCTGCTGCTTTTTCGAATCTCAAAGTGTAGTCCTCTGTTTGAGGTATCTCAGCTGGTTGTTACAGAAAAGGTTTTTTATGTTACAATTGGAAGATTATGACTTCAGGCAGGCGAAAGTAGCAAGGAAAATAGAACTCAAACCAAAATCTTTAGTGGGGAAAAATATAAGAAAACATGTAGAATCAGTCCCAAGTTTTCAATTATATTTCAAAATTAGGTTTTAATTATATTTCCCTATGAGGTATCAGAGACATAAAAATATATGATTTAGGATGAAATTTCTCATGATACAGCTTTCACTAGTGTTAACAAAATAACTAAGTTTGAAGATGATGTTGTTTTTGTATTTTTGCTTAAAAAAAAGTTCACAGTTATAGATCCCATCATTACCCCCAAACAATTGAAGGTTACATTTTGGAGATTTTTATGGTTAGTCTAAGTGGCAATTTCTTTCCAACTCACATGTTTATTTCATTGAACTCTGAAATATATATCACTATGTCAGAATGGGACTAAATCATCAGGGAGTCCCAGTTGCTTAGAAAGCCTAGTTCAAGAGGCCCTTTTCTTTGGAAGTTTAGATGTAGGTTGGGGGAAATTTGGTAAGATTCCCAACATTTAGTTATAATATGTACTCTTTTCATTCTCATTCTTTTTCTCTGAAAAGGATATTATCCAACAAAATGGCTTAACACAAACCAATAACTTCACAATTCTAGACCAGGCTACTTCAATAACTTGACATTTCTTTTAAAATCTGCAGCTGTAATTACCATTTTGTCAGCTAAGAAATCAACTAGGTAAAAGTTTAAGTACAAAGTTTTATCTGGCATGAGAAGATGAATATCTGCTTTGCTAATTACTACCTTTAGTAGGATGGATCTCTTCCATACTTCTATTTGTCTATTGTGTAAATTCACGGTTACATTTCCCAATTACTCCAGACACTGTTGTTGTTTTTTCTTCTCTGGAGGGCTTAAGATTTAATTATTAGCATTAATTGTACTGTAAATTACCTAGTAAAAGGACTCTGGAAAAAATAAATTTTCTTATTTAAGAATAGCAGCAGAATTTGGGGTTTCAGTGAAGATCTCTTTCCTTGTCAAAGTCACCTCTCTTACTTTAAATTTTGAAAAAGCAACATATTTCCTCCATCTCTTGTTAATGACATGGAAAGCCAGTCACTATAATTCCACAAATATTTCGTGAGCATTTGCTAAACACTAGATATAGTGCTAAGTTTCACGGATGCAAATGAATAAAACATGGTTCTTGTCCTCAATTAATCCATAACGGAGAAAGGAAGGGTAGTACAATGTACTATGATAAAGATATTGACAGAATAGTTTTGAAGCTATGAGGAGTGGGCATTCATTTCAGTATTTCTATTTAACTTTCATTAAGAAGATTAAATTTTTAACTGGGCCTGGAGGAGTGAGTATGATTTATCCAAAAAGGAAAAGAAAGAAGGATTTTTCCAGGCTGAGATAAGAATATAGATAAAGCAAATATGGTAGTTTTCCAAAAGAGGAGTGTGGTGGAAAGAGAGAGCTGAATTAGAGGAGCTTCTTTCCATCCCTGCTAAAATTCCTGTGTCCAACAGGATGAATAGAATAGGCAAATCATTTTTGAAAGCACCACCAGATAATTCTTTTTTTTTTTTAGATTTATTTTATTTATTTTTCTTTATGTGTGGTAAGTTTGAAAGTTGATGAATAAGTTAAAGCTCATTGGATCACATTTAGAGTTCTAGAGGAATCTTTCTGTAAGGATAACCTATATCATCTATCTATCTATCTATTCATAAACATATAATATATTATTAGCCCCAGGGGTACAGGTCTGTGAATCATCA
The DNA here is from genome assembly GCF_022355385.1 of Mustela nigripes. NCBI lineage: Eukaryota > Metazoa > Chordata > Mammalia > Carnivora > Mustelidae > Mustela > Mustela nigripes. The sequence goes on from NC_081561.1 coordinate 119,988,885, forward strand.
GGTTTACATACTTCATAGCACTCACCATAGCCCATACCCTCTCCAATGTCCATAACCCCACCACCCTCTCCCTACCCCCCGCCCCCCGGCCACCCTCAGTTTGTTTTGTGACATCAAGAGTCTCTTATGGTTTGTCTCCCTCCCAATCCTATCTTGTTTCATTTATTCTTTTCCTACCCTCCAAACCCCCCACGTTGCATCTCCACTTCCTCATATCAGGGAGATCATATGACAGTTGTCTTTCTCCGATTGACTTATTTTGCTAAGCATAATACCTTCTAGTTCCATCCATGTCATCACAAATGGCAAGGTTTTATTTCTTTTGACCATCAGATAATTCTGAAATGAATTCTATTCCAGCTCATTTTCCATCTGGCTACCAAACTGAGAGCCAGTTTTGCAATAGGAAGATCATGGACTTTGAAATCATACAAATTTATTATTTGTTAGTTGTACAGCCTTGAGAAATCTCACCATTTTGTGTCAGAGTGTCATAGTGTTCCAATCTATAAAATGGGGATACCTACAACTTTACAGGGTTATTGATAAGGTATAATGAGCAGGTACATGCAAAAATCTTGGGAAATTATAGGCATTCTGTGCATGTTAGTTCCATTTTTCTTTTCTGTTTTCCAGCTATGTGCAAAGCACAGAGATATGAAAGTGTACCCTTCATTGCAGAACACTGATTAGACTCTAAGGGCTAAACTATAATATAGATAGGTTTAGAGATCAGAGTAAAAAGCTGGACATTTATACTAAGGTTTGTGAAGGGTCTTACTGTCATATAAGAATTTCAGGTTCTTAATATTATGCATGATGGGGACTAATCAGTTATCAGTTGTTACATAACAGAGACTCTCAAAACTTCATGGCTTAGACAAATAACCACCTATTAATATGAGCTAAAGGTTTTACTAGCTAGTAATATTGATCTGTGCTAGGCCCCACTGTACTTGGCTAGACTTGCTCAGTGGTATGTGGTTGTCTGGAAGGGATGGCCTTACACACATCTGATGGTTGACTGACCTTTAGGTGTAGAAACAAAGATTGTTAGGCCAAGGGTCTTTCATTACCCAGCAGGGCAATTTCGAATTATTCATGGCAGGTGACAGCGTTCCTAAGAGCAGGAGGCATTAGACTATACTTTTTGATAACAGACCAGCAATATCACCATATAAAGGGGGCCTGGGTGGAGAATTGCATATGCATGTGTGTTTTTCTTCTTGTTTTATTTTATGGAAAAAATTATTGAAATTTTTTGTAATAAATGATAAGATAGAGTTTATATCTAAGATAATCACTCTAACAGCAGTGGGAAAAACAGTGGGCAGACAAAAAGCAAAATAGCTGTGAGAAGACCTATGCAATGGTCTGAGGAAAAATATCATATGAATATTCTAAGCCTTCCTTTATCCCTTAACAGGAAAAGCAGATATCAAAATTGTTGACTTATTTTCTTCTCTACCCATCACCTCTGGGGAGATTTCTGCCATTACTGGGCTGTCCTGAATAGGAAGAAGGAAAGGCTAGGGCTGATTTCCAGAGCAATTTTTTGTTTGGTTCTGGTAATTTGGGAAGAAGATAGTGTGGTGTAGGAGTTGTGATGTGAGAAGTTGATGGTAGAAGAAATAAAGAATTTTATAAAAGTTGCAAAGGGTTATATCCAACCTTCATGGTATTCAAGAAACATCAATGAAAAATGTAATGTGCCAGGTATCTATTTGCCCTTCCAAATTCATTCTTAATCCTTTTCTTCTGTACAAGGCTGATCAAATATGAATCACCTCCATGGACAATTTTTCCACTGGCTTCTGGTTGGGCAATAGGAGACTTGCAGGACATCAGGAGTGAAGAGAGTGAGCTTGGAGTATTTATTTGCCATTATTTATTCAGCCAGCCAACAAGCAGAGAACATAGACCGTCATTGTATACGTTCTTCCTCGGAATTACTCTGATTTCCAATTCCATACTTTTTATTCCAGACAACTTGACTATTATTTACCCATTATTTATCCATGTTTTAAAAATTAAATTATCCTATTTAATCCTACAGCAACTTTTATGAGGAAGGTGATACCATTTTTATTTTATAGATTGGGAAAACAAAAAGTTCAGAGAGAGATTAAGTAAGTTATCTACCACCCAAGGTTTTATTTTCCCCTAAGGCTTTTTAAAGCCACTTTGGAAGAGAATCAATTTTGTATCTAAAATTAATTTAGAGCCTTGTAAACTCTCAAAAGAGGAGAGACAGAGGTCAGTGTTGAATTTTCTTTCACAGTCTTTATTCAAAGGAATTCATGTTAAAGTTATTTTTTTAACCTCTTACTCACTATTCCTAAAGGAAATTTAAGTCAACAAACAAGTAGAGATAGGAGCAAATTATCTCGTTTTCAAAAAAAAAAAAAAAGTAACTTTCCACTTTCCCACTTGACTGCTTACTGTTTATACATAGGAAACGTCTAAGCCCACAAACCAAGCTCTTTTTCCTTAGCCTGTACAATAATAAACTTATACTTGTTTGGAAAACCTGTTCTTATGATATCTAATTGTCAAAGTATTTCCTGTCTTTTGGAAATGCTTATACAAATTCATATAAGCAGCATCCAAAACATATAAGAATTCTATTTAAACACTATAGTCCTATAGTCTTATATGTAGTTTATGACAAATTTGAAAACAGAAATGTTGTACAAAGCCCTTTTTCAAATATAAGGCCATTTGTAACTTTTTTTTGTAATTTGTAACTTTTAATGTAATCTATATCTTTCCTAATAAATATTTAAATCTTAACTTAAACTTTTTGCCATTCAGGACTAGTATATGTTATTAACATTTGGGAAGCTCAAGAGGTAAATTGAGAACAGCTGTGGGATGATTAATATTGATGCCTTGGGTGCAATGTTCTGTCAGCCTTTCGAGTCGTAGTAAATCAGTAGAAAAGTGGAGCTGTATATTTTCACATCTTACTGTGTACACTATCACAGGATACCACTAATGTGGACATCTCTTCCCCAACTCTTTGGCTAACAACTGTCAAGACTTTAGGTATGAAAAATATATTTGAGTATATATTTATAAAGTCAGTTTATATAAAATAGGTATATAAAATGTATAAAATATATTTGATATATTTTAGGTCTATAAAAGATATTTAAATATATATTTATAAAGTTAGTTTGATATAAAACATTAATTTATTCATTTTGAAATTGCCTAGCATGGTAATTGTTTTGCAAATGACTCATAGTTCTTTCTTCAAAAATGGAAGATGATTTTTCAAATTCAGACATTTGATTTCATTTCAGTTTGTTCTGTTTCTAGATGCGAGTGATACTCAAAATGGCACCTTACAAATTTTCAAGCCAAAATGTTTTCTTCATTCTAGCATCAGTGGCTAACTGCGCCTGTATAGGTAATGGGAAAGGAGGTCCTTGTAGCTTGCTGGTAGGTTCAGTCATGAGTAGTGCAGAAAACTATTCTTTTTTTTTTTTTTAATTTTTTATTTTTTATAAACATATATTTTTATCCCCAGGGGTACAGGTAAAAGATTTTATTTATTTATTTGACAGAGAGTGAGAGATCACAAGTAGGCAGAGAGGCTAGCGGGGGGTGTGATGGGAAGGAGGCTCTCTGCTGAACAGAGAGCCCGATGTGGATCTCCATCCCAGGACCCTGAGATCATGACCTGAGCCGAAGGCAGAGACTTAGCCCACTGAGACACCCAGGTGCCCCAGAAAACTATTCATTTAAAAAAAATTATTTATTTGAGAGAAAGAGAGAGCAGGACATGGGAGGGGCAGAGGGAGAGGGAGAAAGAGTCTTAAGTAAGCTCAGTTCTTGGTGCAGAGCCCAACATGGGATTCGATCTCACAACCCTGAGATCATGACCTGAGTGAAACCAAAAGTTGGACACTTAACTGACTGTACGACCTAAGTGCCCCAGTGTAGGAGACTATTCTCAAGAGTATTTCACCAAGCAAGTGATGAGTTTAAAATGATGTTTTGCTTACGTAGTAATTATTGGGCTCTTAATTCTAGTAACATTCAGATCACTCTTTGTCTTTCTAATTCCAGACCTTTGGGATAATCCTCTATTTTAGCCCATTTATTTCAAACAGATTGTTGCAAGCTGACAACTTCTTTTGGTTATTGGAGGAAAACTAAATGGAAGACAAATTTCCCAACAAGAAATTAGTCTTTAGCTTATTCAGATCCCAGTCAAATCTTCCGCTGTCTTACATATATTCCAGAAATCATGTACCTCTTAATCATAATATATTAGGACTATATTCTGGTATATTTTGAAGCTTGAGCAATTCCACACAAATCTGCAAATTTAAATAAGACTATAGCCAAACTGCTTTCATACTGCATTAAAAAAAAAAATACCACACGCTTTAAATCCTCAGGCATATGGGATTTTGATCATGGTTCCCATACTGATCATTTCTGAGTCTCACAAGATAATAGAAATTTCTTTATTATTATAAAGGGAGGAAACAATTCAGTGGTGTTATAGCTGAAATTCATATGTTCAAATTCTAACCTTCCCCCCAGTGTGATGGTATTAGGAGAAGGGGGTTTGGGGGGATGATTAGGTTATGAAGGCAGAGCCCTTATGAATAAAATTCATTCTCTTACAAAAGACCCCAGAGATTTCTTCCTTTTCGCCAAGTGATATGATGAGAAGTCGGCAGTTTGTAGTCCCAAGGAGGACTCTCACCAGAACCCAGGTCTCAGACTTAGAGTATCCAGAATTGTAAGAAATTTGTTGTTTATAAACCACCCACTCTATTGTACTCTGTTATAACAGCCCGAATGGGCTGAAACAGAAATTATACTTAGATTTGGGAATGCTGCTATCACAGATACCTAAAATGTGGAATAACTTTGGGACTGGGTAATGAGTAGTGTCTGAAAGAATGTTGAGGTGCATGTTAGAAAAAGCCTGAATTGTCATAAACAGACTTTTAAAGGAGATTTTGGTAAGAACTCAGAGAGAAAAGCGGAGAGCTATAGAGAAAGTTTCCATCTTCTTAGAGAGAAAACCCAGGTAACTATGATCAGAATATTAGTAGAAATATGGACAGTAAGGGACATTCTGATGAAATCTCAGATGGAAATGAAGAATATGACACTAGAAACTGGAAGAAAGGCATTCTTTCACAAAGTGGCAAAGAACCTGGCTGAATTGTTCTCATTTTTTTAGATGTTTTGTGGAAGGTAGAGCTTACAGGTGATGAAATTGAATATTTAGCATAGGAAATTCCTAAGAAATATGATAAAGAAGGAGCTTGGTTCCTCTTCACTGCTTATTGTAAAATGCAAGAGAAGAGAAATGAACTGAAGATGAAATTATTAAGCAAAAAAGGAACCAGATCCTTAAAAATTTGAAAATTCTCAACCTGTCCATATTAAAACAACAACACAAAAAGAAATGAGAAAGCTGTTCAAAGACAACACTAAGGATGTAACAAACCAAGTAAGCATTGAGTAAGGAGATTGGTATGGGTGTGAACCATCTCAACAAAAGCCAGAAATAGAGATGTGATTATGTCCGTGGAAACATTGCTGACTGAGACCAAAAGAAAGAGAAAACAGAAGATATTTGAGCTGCTTAGACCTTATAGGACTGGACTGTAATTATTTGGCTGTGAACTGTGCTATTGTCAAAGACAAGGAAAGAAGGACACCCAAAGATGATTCTGAATATCTGTCGTAGGAGGCTGTCACTCCTACAACAAGCCCAGGATGCAGTGGAGGTGGGGAGGAAGCTGTTTCCACTTTGTTTCAAAGGATGGAACTAACACTCAAAGGAGCCGTGGGAGAAGGGACAACCAAGGAGCCTCTGGGGGGAGAAACCCCACCCCAGCGGAAAACAGCATGAATTTTTGAGACTTGACCAGGATTAACCATTTAAACTGTAATTTACAATTACCATTATCTTGGGTGAATCTCGACAATCCATTTCCAATGAAAGTTTTCAATATGGATAATTTTCGGTAACACTTGTCATTTTGATGTATGGTAAATTGGTTGTAAAATTAATCACAGTTATTCATCTTCTTTATATTTATGCCATTTGCAGTGTGTGAATTTGCTCCTCACATCAAGAGATAAGAGTCCATGTCTTCATCTCTTTAAACTGGGTAGATCTCATGCGTTGCTTCAGATAATGTGGTAAAACTAGTGATTTCAAGCATAGGCCTCAACGGGTCTTAAATGCTTCAACTTGTCCTCGTGGTCCCCTGCCACCACCATATAAGCAAGCTCAGGCTGACTGGCTGGATAATGAAAGGCATATGATCACTGACACATAGTAGATGCTCATTAAAATGTGATTAAAAAGATATGAATTCTTGCATTCCACAGTTTTGTCCTTGTCCATTTCTGGCCACTTATTTTCTCTCTGAAGTGTGATAGATTATAAACTTAAGTTTCACCAATATTTGCTTCTCCCTTCCCTGGATAAGCAATATACTGTTCCTACTCATTAAAGTTAGGCTTATCTATGTGACTAGATTGACCAAAGAAATATCAGTGGAACTGGCAATGTGTTAAACTTTCAAGCTTTAAGAACCAGGTTCCACTTTGCTACATTCTTTTTTTTCTCACCATTACAAAAGACAAAGGCACCACATAGGGTCTGCTCCATCAGCCTGAATTGCAGAGTATGGAACAATTAGAGTAGAGTTGCAACCAATTCTTCATGAACATGTTGTATAACCAGGAAGAAAAACTTTGTTATTATAAACCACTGAGGTTTTAGATTGTTTGCTGATGCAGTATACTTTAGCCTAATCTGATCAGTATGCTGGGTGATCACATCCATGTTTCTATTACCACTATCTAAAAATCAAATGTATATCTCTATCCTAATGTATTGCTGGCGGGAGTGTCACTTAATGAAGCAATTTGGGAGTTTTTTAAAAAGTCAAATATATACTGATTATGTAACAGCAATTTTATTCCTACATATTTACCTAAGAGAAATGAAAACATGTTCACACAAAGACCTTTTGCAAATGTCCATAATAACCAAACATTTAGTCAATTTCCAGTTACATGTGAATGGCTAAATGAAATTAGAACGAAATTAGTGTATATCCATAGAATGGAATACTATCCAGCAATGAAAAGGAATGAACTACTGGTACATGCAACAGCATGGATGAACCTGAGTGAAGGAAGCCAGGCACAAAAGTATACATCTTGAATTACCCCATTTGTATGAAATTTCTAAACCATACAGAGAGAATGTGGTTCAGTGTCTGCATGAGGTTGGAAATAGGAGTGTTCTAAAAGTGGAATGTCACAATGGTTGGCACAACTACAAAATTTACTAAAAGTCCTCTAACTATAGATTTGCAATGAATGGATTTATGGTTTATAAATTCTATATCAATAAAACTGAAAAAATATATCTAGGCCCGATTTTTCTCTGAGTTATATATATATATCTATCTACTAGATATTTCTGCCTAGATAGCTCACAAACCTTTCAAAATTATACAAAAGTAAATGATGTATTTTCTTTATCACCCCAAATTATGTTTATGAACTGAGATTACCTATAGTATTGCCAGACTGAAATTTGCTCAAACCAAAAATACTGGGTTCTTTCTACACTACTTGTTATCTCTCTACCCAAGTTGCCAATTGTTGACTATATCTTTTGAAAAATCTCTTGACTATCTCTTCAGTTCTTCTCATTTCTTACTTTCATTCACTTGTCTAATTTTTTTCTCATCTCTTACATTATTCTACATGTTCTTAATTCTATTGTTGCAATATGAAGAATTTATTTTTTAATGTTCTACTTAGTGGCCAGAGACTGAAGATGCTTTATCAGAATGGAGCAAAAAGTTCATAATATAATAATTATGATATTAGTAATATAAATTATTATATTGTATATAATTTGCATAATGATATGCCCCACCCCATATTACTGAACAAAAATACATAATGATACATTCTAGATTATTCAACATAATTTACTTAAAATTTTTTTTTTTAAAGATTTTATTTATTTATTTGACAGACAGTGATCACAAGTAGGCAGAGAGGCAGGCAGAGAGAGAGAGGAGGAAGCAGGCTCCCTGCTAAGCAGAGAGCCCAATGCGGGACTCGATCCCAGGACCCTGAGATCATGACCTGAGCCGAGGCAGCGGCTTAACCCACTGAGCCACCCAGGTGCCCTACTTAAAATATTTTTAAATTGTTTATAATAATAGTCATTCTGTGTAGTCCCAAGTGCTACAAAAGTTTAGCTAGTGTGAAAGGCATGTTTGGAATAGAATGTGCAGCTGGTTTTCAAGGTCTCAGAGTCAGGGTGACCTTAGCATTTAACTTGAATTTCAGTTTATTCTGAGATGGACATAAACAGCCCACAGCCGTTTGTGCACTCTAGCTGGTCTAACTTCAAAAATGCGGTTTTGAGCTACTTTCGAAGGCAGTTTTCAACTTATTTAAAGCATTGAATTTAAAGTGAAAAATTCCTCCAGAACAAGCAATAAATAGTGATTGCCATTGGTCAATGCAGGTATGACCTAGGTTTGGGGGAGGAGATAGAGACATTAGCAGGAGTGAAAGAGGTTGATAAATAGGTTACACATTAGAAGCCCAAGGAACACAACATACTGAACTTGTATCTTCAAAGACCCTGGGGGCTAACAGACCAAAGCCACAGGTTCAGAGAGGGCCTCTTCCACATCTGCCTCAGGGTAACTCCTAGACTCATTATAATGCATCTGCACTGCAGTTGTAGCCCCCTCCCTCCTCCCAACCCAGACACCCACCCATGGAGAAAAGCTGCCTTTACCGTTCCGGCAGATACATTGTAAGACACTTGTCCATGTTCAGTGGGGAACCTGCTTCACCCTCTCGTTCTGCCCCTTTCCCTGCTCCAGCTGCTCTCTCTCTCAAATAAATGAATAAATCTTAAAAAAAAAAAAAAAAAGCCCATGCTTGCTGAATTTTTGCCATGTGCTAGGAATAATGCAAAGATAGTGGGATAAAGTGGTGGTAGGGGAGGGAAGTTATTTTTCCTCTCTCAGAATGTCCCTGCACTGCTTACAGCCTACTAGATAGAAGGATATAGGTATTAATAAGACAATCTTATAAACAAATGTAAAATAAAGTCCTATTAGAAAAAGATTTGGTCTGATCAGCGAGAAAGTCTTTGACAAAGTGAGATCCTTGAGCTGAGATTAGTACAATTGATACATAGGATGTGAACGAGGTCAACTGAAGGGAAGAGCTTTCTGGGCAAAGAGGAGACCGCTGATCGAAGGGACAGGTAAATCAGTCTGAGGTGGGACAAGTGAGGGGTATATAGGGTATGAGATGAAACTGGAAAAAAAAAAGAGGGTCAATTTTTTTTTTTTTATGTCAGGGCAATAGAAAACCATTTAAGTTTAAGTAGGGAAATAATATGATTTAAATATTGAAAAGGCAGACTAGATGACATAATGCAACAAGAAACAAAAAGATGTATAAAGATTAAAAGGAAAGAGAAAACTGTCATTGTTTACTGATAAATAATGATAAAGACTTTACATAAAAACCCAAGAGAATCAGTAGACGAAGTATTAAAATAGGGGAGTTCAGAAAATAAGCCAAATGAAGATCAATATACAAAGACCAATAATGTTCCCATAATAGCAATAATAAACTATTAAGTCCATAAAGTAAAACATAATTTAAAATCACTCAAGAGCTATAAACTGTTAGAAACTTATTAAAGAAAAATCACCACGAAAAATGCAAGTTTCTTTACAACAGATGTGTCTTTTTCACTCCTGTATCCTCAGTGCCTTGCACATAGTATGGAACACTAGAGATGCTCAATAAATATTTATTCATTGGTTGAAAGAATAAATTTTATGGAGAAGATTTTAAAACATTATAAAAGAACTTAAATATATCTGAATCATTGTAAATATATATCTTTCTCATGGATACATAATTAATATTGAAAACATTGTCAGTTAGTCTTAGATAATTGTATAAATTTAATCCAAAGACGAGTGAAAAATGTAGCAGTCCTTTCAGAGGAAATTAGATAACCTCTAATTAAACCTCTTCATAACATGCTCAGGTTTCTTTTCTTTGATAATCAACTCCATCAAAACAGTAGCTATAGAATCCCTACAATGTATGATTCACCAAATTCTACATTCTCTTATTTCTCCTACTCTAAATGTTATTATTTACTGGAATTTTAAAAAACATGTTTTTACTTCCATTTCTTGTTTCTCTAGCTTAATCACTATCAACTCTTATTTATATAGTGTGATACTATTAGGCCTTTCTATTTTTCCTATACCTTCCCTTCCCATCATCTACATCTCATTGTCTCTGAGTCATAACTGCTGTGGCACTATTACATTTAATTCTGTTCCATAATCAATCTAAGTCTTCCATTTTTTCTCTAAAGGTTTGTTTAAATAAATTATAATCAATTCCTACAGTAGTGCCTGGAATAGAGCCAATGAACGAATAAAACTAAAAACCTAATAGACAGTGTTTACATTTTTAATAATGTAAACATTGATAACAAATGTGTTTCCTTTATCATTAATCCAAAATGATGACCCTTGCATTACTCAAAGAGGATGTTTCCTGCAACAGTCAAAATGGATTACTTTTTCTTACACTTCAAATAATTGTTTAATCTCACATCATGTTTATTTTCTTGTGCACCTTTTTATTTTTCCCTCTGAAATCTACTCAACTTTGTTATTATTGATCTTAAAAAAATGGGTCTTTGCCATATCCTCATTTACATAACTTCTCAGTTTTAGCGCTTATTGCATGGAGTCTCCATTTTTCTGGAAAACCTTCCTTTCTTAGGGCCTTTTAGTCATAATTTACGTGTTCACTTGCAAGCCCTGAGATTATCTGCCCTTGAGTTTCCTTTTGCTACTTTCTCAGTTGAATGCACCATCTTCTGAATTGCTTGATTTTTCTCCTTTGTTTTGTTAAAAGTATAACCTCAAGAATGGGTGTGTGGGAGGTAAACTTTCTGAATTCTCACGTGTAAAGAAAATATTTAATCTGCATTTTGGCAAAGCTGGCTCAGTTGGAATCTTGGAAACTGTTCAGTTAGCTTACTATTTCTTTCTTTGGTGAAAGAGCACGGGAATAGGAGAGTTTGGGGTGTGGGTGTGTAAAGGAAAAGACTATAAACTGGAGAGAATGCCCTTCCCAGATATCAATAACCATAAATTCTTGGTGTCAAGTACTATGTCCTGTTCATCATGTTATTCCCCACAGTGCCAAATAGAGTGGCTACTCAATTATAAATAGTTTCCTAAAGTAGATACTTAGTTAATATTATTGATAGAACATGGCAACGCTAAGCTCCAAATGTGGAGAGATAGTCATGCTGGCAACAAATTGCATTCTTACAATTCTGCAGTTATTTTCTTCTTCCTTTTCCTACAATATGTTTATTTGAATAATAACTTTTTTTAAAGTTTTGGAAAAGAGACCTCTCTTAAGATGTTTCACTTGACTTATGTACTTATAGGCACTTGTAAATGATGTCAAACTGGGAGCCAACTCCTTAACAATGCACGTCAATCCCAACTATTTTCCTTCGCCTGTTCTTCCACATTCTCTCAGCCACTTAGGATATTGCCTCTTATTCCATCACATCCTATCTCATCCTTATATCTTGAATTCAGGGCAGGTTTTGCTACAGTTTGACTTTTTCTATTCTGGCAGGATGTCCAATGACTAATTTGGACAACCTTCCTCTTGGCCATTTTTGAGCCTTCTTCCTTTTGAGTGACATCCTGGCTTTTATACTATTATTTTTAGTATATGACATAAAATGGAGCTAAAGTCATTATGAAATTGTAATATTCAATTGATGGCCATAGTAGATTTGAAGCAGCTTCTCAGTTAGTATTCTGTGCCAAGTAGAATATATATATAGATATAGATATAGATATAGATATATAGATACATATTTCTTTTTACTTTGAATATAAATATCATTTTGAAGGATTCCAGTAAAGACTCAGATGCAAGCCTGCTTTATTCTCTTTTTTTAAAAAAGATTTTATTTATTTATTTGACAGAGAGAGAGCACAAGTAGGCAGAATGGCAGAGGGAGAGGGAGAAGAAAGCTCTCTGCTGAGCAGGGAGCTCCATGCAGCGCTCGATTCCAGGAGCCTGGGGTCATGGACTGACATGAAGGCAGCCGCTTAACCCACTGAGCCACATCTGTGCCCTAAGCCTACTTTATTCCTACTCAAACTTGTGAAAAAATGACTTCATTCTTCTTTTGTAAAGGTCTGACTGTAAGAGATTTCATATGGCATTAAAAATCTTGTTGGGGGCACGTGGGTGGCTCAGTGGGTTAGGCCTCTGCCTTTGGCTCAGGTCATGTTCTTAGGGTCGTGGGATCGAGTCCCGCATCGGGCTCTCTGCTTGGTGGGGAGCCTGCGTCCTCCTCTCTCTCTGCCTGCCTCTGCCTACTTGTGATCTCTGTCTGTCAAATAAATAAATAAAATATTAAAAAATGGTGTAGAACATGCCAGATACTGATTTTATAGTTCTTTTATTTCTTTCCATTATGATTGATCTTTAGAAAATTTTTTGTTCGTTTACTTGTTTGTTTCCATGAACAGGGTAGAACTCATAAGTTGTAGGTCTTTGTAGATGGCAAGTTCTTTACAGGGAAAGAAGGAATCTAAAAAGGCTGAAGCTACATACTGTATTTTTTATCCTGAAAATGCACTAGATATCTGGGATCCCTTTCATCAGAAAAAAAATTGAAAAGATGACATACAGTGATCAAAAACAGCAGGTTTCTCATTGAAATTTGCTTCTGGACAGAATTATAGTTTACTTTCTTATTTGCACAAATTTATTTTTACTTTTTTAGAATGTGATGGTTTTTGGCCAGAAAATGAGATATAGCTATTATTTTAAAAAGTCTTTAAAATTTTTGCTATGAAATTTGTAATGCAAACAAAAAAAGTGTAAGAAAGAAAATTTTGTCTTTTGTATATATTATACTAAAAGTATGCAGCAAAAGTATTGCCTTTTAAAGTCACTTGATACAAATCTTCTTTCACATCGTTACTCTGCTAACTTGACATGGGTTTATTGTTGTTTGTTTCCATCTATTTATGGACTACTTGTTCTTTTAATTTAATTTTACTTTTAAAATATGTAAACCATTTACATGATCCCATAGTCAAACTATATAACAGGGAATATTGATAGAAGTCACAATTGTACCTTACCTTTTCCATCTCTCTCTCTCTCCCTATAATTGCCATCACTTATCTTCCTAGTGTTTTCTTTTGAAAAATATAAGCAAATATACATATCTGAACACACATATTTGAATTTTCCTCCTTTCTTATACAAAAGAGTAATGTACTTAGTTTTTTTCTCAATTAATAATGTATCTTAACCTCTTCAGATCAAAATGGGGATCTTCCTCCAATGTATGGCCACATAGTACTTAATTTTAAAGATGTGCCCTAACTTATTCAAATAGTCTCCTATTTATGGGCAAAAGTTACGTGCTATATTTTACTATTATAGATAATGACACAAAAAACAGTTGATATACCTGAAAATTTGCATATTTTCTGGTTAAGTAAAGAGAGTAGCAAGAGTTGCAGCTGTATATAGTTTACTTAGTATATATGAAGTATTTCAAAAGGATGTTGATTTTGGACAATGCACCTGGCCATTCTAGGAAATTTGACTTGTATATAATGTCTTTGAAGTTTTCTTTTTCTCATTCATTACAACTCAACCAAATACTAAACCAAATATAAGGGAATTTTCATATATGATTTTGAATAACTGATTTTGCCATACCTGCCAACTTTAGAGTTGACTTGCTCTCCCCCCTCCCAAATGTTCTAGTGGGAAATAGGTTGATGGACAAGAAAGCCTGGTTGTTACATCTATGTACATCAGGGTTTCCTTTCATCTATCTACCTTCCAAAATTGGAATTACCAGGTCATTCAAGGAATGACCGGACCCTGAGCAAAATTTATAGACCCGCATGCTTACAATAAGATAACATGCACTGGAAAGCAAATGTCATCCTTTACAGTAAGAGATATAATTGCTACTGCTGTCGCTTTTACTAAAGTGCATTGTCTTTTCCATAAAGGAGGCAGTTTGGGAAATCACATTGAGGTTGGAAAGCAGCTATGTGAACTTGTAATCTCAGAGTTATAGGTAGAAGACCACAGAGATGAACTTTCCTTAACAGGACCAGACCCTCCTGTCTAAGAGGAAAATTACCTTCTTGAATGTGTAGACAGAATGCCCTCATTTCTCCCTAACGTCTGCTTAAATGACAATTTCCCTTTAACTTCTGGTAACATTGCAGCTCGCATAAATTCATTCCTGATTGCCTTAAAAGCTTGAGGCAAGTTGGTTGAGCCAAAGAGAACTTTAAAATCTCAATCAAATAAAATGATCTGTTATTTAAAGATGAAGTCTTCTCAAAAAACACCATTTATTTTGTGTAGCTATGATAGGCAAAGCGTGAATCCAAAATTTTGCAATTCCAGAACTACCTATAAGACAAACCAAGGAAAATACTATGATTAAGGGAAGAAGTCTAAAAAATGAAAACAAAAAAACTAAAAAAAACCCTTAATTAAGCCCATGGAGGTTATTTGAGATTGGAAAAGAAATGATTTAGAGGAATCTGAAATAAAATTGCAGTAATTAATTTGTGCTTTCAGTGAGAAATTTGCCTTCACTCTAAATAGTTGCTTTCATTTTTAATGACTCATCTTTATTTATGATTATAAGCGCAAAACATCTATTTTGAATGGGAGTAGAAAGATGTATTTTACTCCTTTCCATTTTTTTTTCTTGCTTGGTTCCTTGCTTCTTTTCTTCCTTCCTTCCTTCCTTCTACAAATATTTACTGAGTGATTGCCATGTGCGATGCATTGTGCTAAGTAGTAGATCTTTGCATTTTCCTCTTCCAGAAAATATTCTTTTTAACAAGAAACTACTGTTGTATAATCTTGCCAAAAGGGTATATAAAAGGTATAATGATAAAGACATGGAATACACAAATTTCATATATTTAACTAGTTTTAAACACATGTACTATCTACGTAAGTCAGCAGGATTCCAATATCAAAAGTAAAGAAAATGAATATTTGCTAATAATGTATATGGATATCACTACTTAAAAAATGTCATGTTACAGTTGAAAGGCTTGATCTTTTCATGCATTTTTCTTCATCTTTCCAAAAAGTCTGTGCTTCAGAATAGTGATTTAAAAAAGAATATTTTGAAATGTGTTTGGCACAAGTCACTGAGTTTTTATCTGAAGTTCCTCATAAATAAATGATCTATTTTTTCCTCGGATCTGAAAGAGCCAGTTCCATTTCTGATAGACTTCTCAAAGTTATATACCTCACCATCTGTGACATGAGTGGAGAACAAAATTATATTACCTGTCTCTACACTTCCATAATTTTGTTTTGGCCTCTGATATTGCACAACATTGTGAAGCATAAGTTTAGTTAGTTTAGTAATTTCCCTTGGTAGGAGATTGGGAGGGTTTGTTTGTTTGTTTTTCTTTTAGTTGGAAAAGAAAAATACTGTTAATTGTATTTTTCTATTTGGAAAAATGTTCTATTTGTTTAACTTAACTGCTATAGTTCTTTGGTAATGTGAAGCCACCAAAGCACTAGATGCTTGTAAAAAGGGAATGTCTATCAGTTAATTAGTGCCTCATTTGAATTTTAACAACTATGTCAGCAGAAGGCACACTAAATAGCAAGAGATGCCCTAAATGAATGAAATGAGCAAGTTTCAGTGCTTTCAGATGACAGGTAAGGTGAAATGTTTCACCAGTTCTTCTCCAATGTTTAGCAGCAATTTCCTATTCTGTTTAAAAAATATTAATTGACCTCCATCTTTACACAGAGGGTCCTGGTGGCTGCCACTAAGAAAAGATAGGAAAGATAAAGTCTCTTCAAGGAGATTCTAACTGACCAGCGAGAAGAAGGAATTGCAAAAGTAGATAATATGTACCACAGAATATGCTGGGTATCAAATAATTAAAAAGAGAGTGGGGGGAATCTCTACATGAAATCTTTTCTGCATGGGAAAATGAGAAAAGGCGCAAAGATGGAACCCTCAAAGGAGAAGAGGGTTCTGTAAGTTGATATGTGGGGATGAGTGTTTCCCCTAAAACTGCTGAAATATAATTCAACAAATCAAACATGATGGGTAAGAGCAAAATAAACAGTTGAATATAGGCAAGAATTTGGAAAGCTCACCATTTATGTTATCTTTCTGGAAAAAGTCATTCAAGACTTGTTTCCCATCTTAGTGGGAAAGAATTTAGTATTCTAACCATTAAATATAATTTAACTATAAGATTCTCTTAATCAGGCTAAGAAAGTTCCCATCTAATACGGGGCATAAAATGGTCATGAATGGATGTTAAATTTTGTCAAATTCTTTTTTGATATCAGTTCAGATGGCCAAGTGTTTTTTCTTCTCTATCTGTAAATATGATGGATTACATTGATTGATTTTTGAATTCATTCATTTGCATTCATTCCCAAGATAAACCCTACTTGCTGTTGAGGTATTAGTCTTCTTACATATTGCTAGGTTATCCACTTATTTTCAATGCTACTTGTGTCATATATATCCATAGATGGTCAGAATATGGTCAGTTTTTGTAACAGTTTCCTATGTGTTTGAGAAGAATATGTGTTTTGTGAAAATTGGTTAAAATGTTCTGTACATGTTTGCTAGATCATTTTTTATTAATATTGATGTAATTTTCTATGCTTATTTTTTGGGTTTGTTTGTTTTCTCAATTACTGAGAGAAATGGATTAAAATCTTTTACCAATATGGATTTGTCTACATTTTCTTATACTTCTATAAATCTTTGCTTTGTATATTTTGAAGTCATCATGATTATAAATTAAATTGGTACATTTTAATGGTGAGTTGACCATCATTCTGAAATCCAGTTTAACTCTAGTAATGCATTTAGACTGAAGTTCATTTTAGCTGATATTTTTGTGGATACAGTACCTCTCCTTGTAAAGAATCCGTGATCCTTGTCTTTTCTAAGTTGTGCTTTTCTAGATCATTTGCATGCCTTACATAAATTTGATAATTAGCTTGGTGATTTTTAATAAAAATATCTGACTGTAATTTTGCATTGAATCTATAGTTTAATTTAGAGGAAATTGACATCTTAACAATAACAAATCTTCCAATTAACAAACTGTTTTTATTTATATCTTCTATAATTTTTTTCATAAATATGTTGTAATTTTTAGCATCTAGATCTTGTTTATGTTTTATCAAATCATTTATTTATTTTTAAGTTGAAAAACTTTTTATTTAAATGCAACTTAGCTAACATATAGTGTATTATTAGTTTCAGGAGTAGAATTTAGTGATTCATCAGTTGCCTATAACACCCGATACTCACTACGTGAAGTGCCCTCCTTAATGCCTATTACCAATTACCCCTAATCCACCCACCTCCCCTGAGCAAACCTCAATTTGTTTCCTGGAGTTAAGAGTTGCCTATGGTTTGCCTCCCTCTCTGTTTTTATCTTATTTTATTTTTCCTTTCCTTCCCCTCTTTTCATGTTTTGTTTCTTAAATTTCACATATGATTGAAACCATGATACTTGTCTTTCTCTGACTGACTTATTTTGCTTAGCATAATACTCTCTAGTTCCATCCATGTCATGACAAATGGCAAGATTTCATTCTTTTTTTTTTTTTTTAAGTTTTTATTTATTTATTTGACAGAGAGAGAGATCACAAGTAGGCAGAGAGGCAGGCAGAGACAGAGGGGGAAGCAAGCTCCCGGCTGAGCAGAGAGCTCGATGCAGGGCTCGATCCCAGGACCCTGAGATCATGACCTGAGCCAAAGGCAGAGACTTAACCCAATGAACCACCAAGATGTCTCACAAGATTTCATTCTTTTTTTTTTTTAATTTTTTATTTTTTAAAAACATATATTTTTATCCCCAGGGGTACAGGTCTGTGAATCACCAGGTTTACACACTTCACAGCACTCACCAAAGCACACACCCTCCCCAATGTCCATAATCCCACCCCCTTCTCCCCAGCAACCCTCAGTTTGTTTTGTGAGATTAAGAGTCACTTATGGTTTGTCTCCCTCCCAATCCCATCTTGTATTTACGCTAAAGATACAAACATAGTGATCCAAAGGGGCACATGCACCCTAATGTTTATAGCAGCAATGTCCACAATAGCCAAACTATGGAAATAACCTAGATGTCCATCAACAAATGAATGGATTTCATTCTTTTTGATGGCTGAGTACTATTCCGTTGTGCGTGTGTGTGTGTGCGAGTGTGTTTCACACAAACACACTACACTCATCTTCTTTATCCATTCATCTATGGATGAAGATCTGGGCTCTTTCTATATTTTGGCTACTGTGGACATTGCTGCTATTAACATTGGGGGTGTATGTGCCTCTTTGGATTACTATTTTTATATCCTTTAAATAAATACCTAGTAGTGCAATTGCTGGGTCATAGGACGGTTCTATTTTTAGGTTTTTGAGGAACTCCATACTGTTTTCCAGAGTAGCTGCACCAGTTTGCATTTCCACCAAGAGCTTGAGAGGGTCCCCTTTTCTCTATGTCTTTGCCAACATCTGTTTTCTGAGTTGTTAATTCTGACCAGTAGGAGGTGGTATCTCCTTGTGATTTTGATTTATGTTTCCCTGATTCTGAGTAATGTTGAGCATTTTTTTTCATGAGTCTGTTAGCCATTTATATGTCTTTGGAGAAATGTCTGTTCATGTCTTCTGCCCATTTCTTGACGGCATTTTTTTGTTTTTTGTGGGGGGTTTGAATTTGATAAGTTCTTTAAAGATTTTGGATACTAGCCCTTTATCAGACATGTCATTTGCAAATATCCTTTCCCATGATATTGGTTGCCTTTTAGTTTTGTTATTTCATTTCCTGTGCAAGAACTTTTATCCTGATTAAGTTCCAATAGTTCATTTTTACTTTTATTTCCCTTGCCTTTGGAGACCTGTCTAGGAAGAAGTTGTTGTGGTTGAGGTCAAAGAGGTTGTTGCCGCTGAGGTCAAAGGGGATCCTGTTTGTGTTCTCCTCTAGGATTTTGATGGATTCCAGTCTCACATTTAGGTCTTTCATCTATTTTGAATTTATTTTTGTGTACAGTGTAAGAATGTGGTCCAGTTTAAATTCTTCTGTATGTGGCTGTCCAAATTTTCCAAACACCATTTGTTGAAGAGACTTTTTTCTATTGGCTATTCTTTCCAGCCTTGTTGAAGATTAGTTGAACTGAAGGTCCATTTCTGGGTTCTCTATTATGTTCCATTGATGTATGTGTCTGTTTTGTGCCAGTACCATACTGTGTTGATTGTTACAAACTTGTAATACAAATTGAAGTCAGGAATTGTGATGTCTCCAGCTTTGGTTTTCTTTTTCCTTTAACTATTTGGGGTCTTTTCTGGTTCCATACAAATTTTAGAATTGTTTGTTCCAGCTTTGTGAAAAATACAGATGGTATTTTGATAGGGATTGCTTTGAATGTGTAGATTGCTTTGTGTAGCATAGATATTTTAATAATATTTGTTCTTCCAATTTATGAGCATGGAATTTTTTTCCATTTCTTTGTGTCTTCCTCAATTTTTTTGATAAGTGTTCTATAGTTTTCAGAGTACAGATCATTTACCTCTTTGATTAGGGTTATTTCTAGGCATTTTATGGATTTTGGTGTGATTGTATTTTGTCAGATGCTTTTTCTGCACCTATTGAGAGGATCATATGGTTTTCATCCTTTCTTTTATTAATGTGGTGTATCACGTTGATTGATTTGTGAATGTTGAACCACCCTTGCAGCCCAGGAATGAATCCCGCTTGCTTGGTCGAGGTGAATAATCCTTTTATGTATGGTTGGGTCCTACTAGGTGGTATCTTGGTGAGTATTTTTACATCCATTCCATCAGGGATATTGGTCTGTAATTCTCCTTTTTACTGGGGTCTTTGGTTTTAGGATCAAGGTAATGCTGACCTCCTACATTGACTTTGGAAGTTTTCCTTCCATTTCTATTTTTTGGAACAGTTTCAGAAGAATAGTTATGAATTCTTCCATAAATATTTGGTAGAATTCCCTTGGGAAGCTGTCTGGCCCTGGACTCTTGTTTATTGGGAAATTTTTAAAATACTGATTCAATTTCTTTGCTGGTTATGGTTATGTTCAAGTTTTCCATTTCTTCCTATTTCAGTTTTAGTAGTTATATGTTTCTAAGAATGCATCCATTTCTTCCAGATGGCCTAAATTGTTGGCATATAATTGCTCATAATATTCTCTTATAATTGCTTGCATTTCTTTGGCATTGGTTGTCATTTCTCCTCTTATATTCATGATTTTATTTATTTTGGTCCTTATTCTTTTCTTTTTGATAAGTCTGCCTAGGGGTTTATCAATCTTGTTAATTCTTTCAAAGAACATGCTCTTAGTTTCATCGATCTCTCTCTTTTTTTTTTAAATTTCCACAACATTGATTTCTGTTCTAATCTTTATTATTTCTCTTCCCTTGCTGGGCTTAGGCTTTATTTGCTCTTCCTTTTCTAGCTCCCTTAGGTGTAAAGATATGTTGTGTATTTGAGACTTCTTTCTTCTTAAGGAAGGCCTGTATTGCTATAGACTGCCTTCTTAGTCTATAGCAATACATTCATTCTTTAGTAGGATATTCTTTAACTTCCCTATATCTGTGGTCCTTCAATTTTTTTTTCTGTGGCTGACTTCAAATTTCATAGCATTGTGATCTGAAAAATATGCATGGTATGATCTCAGTCTTTTTGTACTGGTTGAGACCTGATTTGTGACCTCGTATGTGATCTATTCTAGAAAATGTTCCATGTGCACTCAAAAAGAATGTGTGTTCTGGTGCTTTGGGATGAAATGCTCTGAATGTATCTGTGAAGTCCATCTGATCCAATGTGTCATTCAAAGCCCTTGTTTCCTTTGTGATCTTCTGCTTAGATGATCTGTCCATTTCAGTGAAGGTGGTGTTAAAGTCCCCTATTATTACTGTATTATTATAAATGACTTCCTTTATGTTTGTTATTGTTTTATATATTTGGGTACTCCCAAGTTGGGGGCATAAATATTTACAATTGTTAGATCTTCTTGTTGGCTAGACCTTTATTATGGTATAGTGCCCTTCTTCATCTCTTGTTATAGTATTTGGTTTAAAATACAGATTTTCTGATATAATTATGGCTACTCCAGCTTTCTCTTGATGTTTCTTAGCATGATTATTGGTTCTCTACCTCCTCACTTTCAATCTGGAAGTGTCTTTGGGTTTAAAATGAGTCTCTTATAGGCAACATATCTGTGGGTCTTGTTTTTTATATCTATTCTGATACCCTATGTCTTTTGATTAGAGCATTTAGTCCATTTACATTCAGAGTAATTATTAAAAGATATGAGTATAGTGTCATTGTATTACATGTATAGTCACTGTTCCTGTAGATTGTCTCTTTTCCTTTCTGGTCTTTGTTACTTTTGGCCTCTCTCTCCACTCAGAGGGTCCTCTTTAATATATCTTTCAGGGCTGTTTAGTGTACACAACTTCCTCTAGTTTATTTTGGTTTTTATTTCTCCTTCTATTCTGAATGACAGCCTTACTGGATAAAGTATTCTTGGCTACATATTTTTCCCATTTAGCATGTTGAATATATCATGTCAGTACTTTCTAGGCTGCCATGTCTCTGTGGACAGGTCTGTTGCCAGCCTTATGTTTCTACCCTTGTAGGTTAAGAACCTCTTGTTTTGACTGATTTCAGGATTTTCTCTGTATCTTTTAATTTGCAAGTTTACTGTAATATGTGATGGTGTTGACCTATTTTTATTGATTTTGAGGGAAGTTTTCTGTGGCTCTTGGAGTTGAATGACTGTTTCCTTACCTAGGTTAGGAAAGTTCTCAGCTATAATTCATTCAAATAAGCCTGCTGTTTCTTTTTTCTTCATTTTCTGGAACTCTTCTAATATGGATATTATTTCACTTTATGGAATTGCTGTTTTCCATAAGTCTACCTTTATGATCTAATAGTTTTATTTTCTTACTCTTTTCAGATTCCTTATTTTCTGTAATTTTATCTTCTATATCACTGATTCATTCTTCTGCTTTGTCCATCCTTGCTTTTATGGTATCTCAGTCATAGCATTTTTAATTTCAGCCTGGTCAGATTTTAATTTTTGTCTCTAAAATAAGGGAATTTCTAGAGTCTTCTATGCTCTTTTCAAGCCCAGCTAGTATCTTTATAATCATTCTAAATTCTAGTTCAGACATCTTCCTTATATCTGTATTGATTAAATCCCTGGTTGTGTACTACCTCTTGTTCTTTCTTTTAGGGTGAATTTCTCCATCTTGTCATTTTGTCCAGGAAAAAACAGAGGGGGAAAAATAGAAACAACAATAACAGCAACAACAACAGCAAACTAGATCCTGAGTATTTTTGGTCTCCTTGTTAAAAGAAACTAGATCCTAAAATCAGAAAGAAAGAAAAACATACATCTACACATACATATGTGTAGATGTATGTTTTATTATATATAAAATTATATATACATATTGTAATTAAAATTAAAAAGGAATATTATATACTATTTTCCCCAAGAGCTAAGGCTTTGCAGCCCTCTATGATCAGTAAACTTGGTGTGAGCCAGTTATCTGTTCTGGCCTTGTAAGCGAGGGCCTACTGCAGTGAATCTGAGGTGAACTAATGGAAATGGGCCTCCAGTGCGCAGGATGGCTGGGCTCAGTTAAGCATTCCAGACTCCACTAGGTGGCTCTCTTTTGCTCCCCGAAGGATTTAAGCTCTGATGGGCAGGATGAATATGGCTGCACCCTGCTCTCTAGCCCTGGAGCTGGAAATTCACACCCCCTCAACTCCTCAGTGAGCTTTCACAGAAAAGCAATCAATCATTCTTGCTTCCCCAGTTTCTTCCAAAACTCTGTGTTCAGCTGATTTGTGACTGAGCTTTTTTATCTCAGGCATGTGACTGAATTTCAAAACTCCAAATTTTGGGGACTCCACAATGTGGACTTGCACTATTCCTCCTGGAAGGATCTCCAGGTGGAGACCGCTCTCAGGAAAGCAGTCGCAGAGCTGTGAATCAGGTCACAGTTTATGGCAACACAGAACAGAAAGCTGGCACCTAGTCTCACTGTTCTTAGTTGGCTTCCCTGGGAACTCTGCTGCACTGGGGCACCATCTATTCCTTTTGCAACCTCAGGGATCCTCAGACCACATTGTCACACATGGGATTGTGCACCACTTCACCATTTGAGTACCTTTAAACCAGGGACATTCTCCTCTGTAGCAGACTTCTAAGAGTTCTTACTTTAAACTCTACAGCTTATAATATTTTATGGTTGCCTCCTTAAGGAGGCTCCCTTCCCCACACCATATCCTCAGCTATGTCATACAGGATCCAAGTCTCTCACCTTCTGTCTTCCAAATGGTGGTTGCTTCTCTACTTGTAGATTTGCATCATTGTTTTCTCAGATGTCCAGTTGATTTCTGGGGAGTTCAAACTGATTTGATAGCTATCTATTTGTATTTGAGGAATGAGACAAACTTAGAGTCCCTCTACTCCTCTGTCATCTTAACTCCTAGATCTTTAATTTAATTTAATTTTTATTTAAATTCAATTAACTAACATATAATGTATTATTAGTTTCAGAGGTAGAGTTCAGTGATTCATCAGTTGTATATAATACCCAGTGCTCATTACATCATGCGTTTTCCTTAATGCCTGTTACCCCATGTCCCCCCTCTCCTCCCCTCCAGCAGCCCTCAGTTTGTTTCCTATAGTAACAGTCTCATGGTTTGTCTCCTTCTCTGATTTTGTCTTGTTTTATTTTTCCTCTCCCTTCCTCTACCCTCCTGTTTTATTTCTTAAATTTCACATGTGTTAACTCCTAGAGCTACTAAATTTTTAAAATTATTTCATATCATTGATATTATTTTGAATGGCATTAATTCTGAATAGATAACGATGTAATTGATTTTTGTATATTGGTTTTATGTCATGTGACTTGCTAAATTTACAAGCAAATATATTTTACTTGCTTTTCTTAGATTATTTCACTAGTGAGGCTCTTGAGACTAATTTAAACAGAAGTGATGTGAGCATAGATCTCTGTCTTATTTCTGATTTTAAGAGAGGTCCTATTCTTTAATCTTTAAGTATAGAGTCAGTTGTAGGTTCTTACTGATGTCATAGCTTACGGAGAGCTTTTATCACAAGCAGGTGGTTGTTGAATTGTGTCAAAAACTGCATGCATATAAACATGGCCCTTCTCAGTAGTGTAGTGAATTACCTTGATGGATTTTTAGTATTTAAATTAATAATTCTGCAGATAAACCACAATTGGTCTAATATATTGCTGCCTCTTGAATTGCTATAATTTTGTAAGCGATTTTTGTTTCTATTTTAAGAGCAGTATTGATTTGTATAGCCCTTTTCTTGAAATGTTTTATCTGCTTTTGGTGTCAGGGTAATGTTGACCTTATAAAATGAACTGGAAAATTTCTCCTCATCTTTTTTCCCAAATATTTCATTTGACATTTGTATTATTTTTTCCATAAATTCCAATAGACCTGGATTTTCTTTGTGACAAGCTTTTATCATTTTAATTTCTTCAATACATATCAAACTATTTAGTATTTACTTTTTCTTACATCAATTTTAGTAACTTGTGTCTTTAAATTAATTTTTCCATTTCATATAAATTATTAATTTAGTGTCATGACATTGTTCATAATTTTATTGTCCTTTTTGATGACTGTAGAATCTGCAGTGAATGTCCCTTCTCTTCACCCTGTTATTGATAAATCATCTTCCATTTCTTTTTTCTTGATTAATCTTGCTAGAAGTTTGTCAACTTTTATTGAATATTTTAAAAATTAGTTCTTGGTCCTATAAATTTATCTTTTGTATATTTTCTATTTCTTGATTTCTGACTTTATTTATATTATTTCTTTCTTTACTTGTTTCCTGTTTAATTTGGTTTCTTTTTCTCATTTATTAAGTGAAAGCTTAAATAATGTGTTTTGGACCTTTCTTATTTTCTAATATAATCACATAAAGCTGTAAGTTTCCCTCTAAACACTGCTTAAAAGGCATCCTCTACCCTTTGATATGTTGGTTTTATAGTTTTTCTTTAATATGGGTAGGGTTTTAAGTGAGATCTGAGGTATGTTTAAGATTCTGTGTGTCCTGCTCCCAAGCAGGTATTAGTGGGTGAGCAGAGAGTGTTCAGGACAGTCCATCCCACCCCCCAAGAATATGCTACTTTGACATGGAGACTAATTTGATCTGAAAGCACTTGAAATCTTTGAGGCTCAAGAGCAAGTTTTGAAGAGAAGATTCTAAATTGTGGGGAGGGCTGTCTTTCCCAAAATGAGGGTTATTAGCAGAGTTAAATTTTATCTGAATGACCCATCTGTATGGTAGGTGAAACATCTAATTGCCAAACATCTGCTCCTCTTATCACTCTGTGAAGTTCATTCCTTTCCTCTGAAATCCCAGACCCCATCCCCTTCTCGTTAGTTCAGAATGACAAATATACCTCATTTTGCCTGACTGCCTTTGGAATTTCCATGACTATGTGGACTAATAACACCTATTAAATTTGATTTTCTCCTATTTAAGAAAAAAGATTCTGTGTGTCCTATAGTTTCTAGGGAGATGCATTATGAGTTCATATTATAGGTAGGCAAGAGGCTTTTTATAGCTTTCTTAGATTCTGGGAATCGACATAAAAAACATTTTCTATATGGGATTCTTGAATAATCTTATCTCTGTAATTCCTTTCCTAGAAAGAGAGGAGGTTGGGGAAGTTGGTACTCACTGCCCCTAAAATTTGTAATTCCTCTCGACAGTCTGTGTTCTCTTTATCCCTATTTTCTCTCTCGTATTAGTGTTTTTTATTCTCTCTTAGCTTCACATTTTTCCCCCTACCATAACCGAGGTTACTAGCTGGGTAGATTCCAAAGATTCTATTATGTATAGTTTTCATCATTGCTACTCTTCACTTAAAAGTCATTATTCTTAACTCTACATCTGATATTAAAACAGCCTCTCCACTTTTTGCATTGTTTATCTTTCTTTATGTATTTATTTCAGTTTACTCATGACTTTATATTTAAAGTGGATTTCTTGTAGTCTGTGCTGCCTATTTTCTAATAAAAATTATCTTAAGTATGTTGTACCATTTTCTAGTTGTTGAGGTGAATTTAGACTATGTTACTACATTATAGAGTAGAGAGACATTATTCATAACTTTTTAGTGGATTCTTTATCTATCCTTACATTTTATATGAGTTTTATGGTAAGCTACATACAATTCCTCAAAAAAATTATATATATATATGTGTGTGTGTGTGTGTGTGTGTGTGTGTATATATATAGTCTCCCACAGAGTAATTGCATGAAATTTATAAAACAGACATTTGAACTATTGCCTCTTCCATTTATTGCCAAGCTGGAATTTGCAGCATAGTATCATAAAGCTTGTCAACATCCCATCCACTGTATGTAGGACAGAGCAACTTCACTCAGATGTGTGTCCCAGATCCCAAGTCTGTTATCTAAAAAGAAAACTGAACCTGACATTGGGTGGGGCTAGAGCAACAAAATGACCAGAAGTCTTGTAACTGTTGCTGGGTCACTGGATCTAAACTTGGAATTGTATCTCTCGAGTGAGTGTACCATCTTCACAAAATATAGTATCTTCTCCTCTCAGGATAGATATAGAACTGGGCATTAGCCTGTGTCTGTTCATGAAGTGTAGAAAACCTATTTAATTTTGGGGATGAGGTTTAGATAGTTCTGAGGAAGGAAGAGTCAATGACTAAACTTTAAAATTATTTGTTTAGTTGCTGAAAATTTATTGAATTAAATCCTCTGATTTTTTTCCTTTTTTGATAATTTTGTTAAATTTACTTTCTTTATATCTAAAAGTTGTAGTCTGTATAGAAGATACAGAATACAAGTGTAGACAGCTTATTTGTCAGAAACCTGCTACTTTTTTTTTTTAATGCCAATTTGCACTGTGTACAATGATTAGAAACTTATTTGTAGGTTCCTAAGCCTGATCTATTACTCATGTCTTTTTGCTGAGTTTCTGCTGTCTATAATGACTTGATGGATTCCTTCCTGACAGAATGAATTATGCCATGTGGTTTATTTTCTCTTACTGTCTTGAGCTGATAATGGGGGGGCAATGTTAATATTTTCAAAGCTTGCACCATAGGAAGATTGGGTTTTGATTACAAGATTAAATTCTACCAAACTTTCCCACAGTGGGTGAGGTACTTACAATAATATAGTCTAGAAAAAAATTATCTAGAAATGAAATGTTGGAATTTCTAATTCTAATAATTTCTGACACAATTGGAAATATATTTTCCAACTTCTTTCTTACCAATATATAGTTAAGATTTACTTTGTGTTTTGCTTTCAGTTTGAAAATTTAAAGGTGATTTTGAGAAACAAGAAACATTGAATAGTTGATATGCAAGCTTGTTAAAATATTTTATTTTAATACCATGTAGTGATTTCAGTTTGGAGTTAGGAATATAGACTTCACCAATTCAGGATTTGTATTTATTAAAGAAACAGTCTAGCTAAATGTTTATTTTCATTATTTGAAACATAAGTTTTTAAGGAAATAAATAATATAAACAAGGAGAACTTTATTTACAAAGGATTTTTCAACAAATTTGAAGATTTGTTTTATAATTATTTTCATTAAAATGTTTTTATTTGTCAAAACAGGTTAAACCCAGTTCAAATGATGTACACTTAAAATAGTACAGTTAACTTTTAAGAAATTTGGAAATTCTTTTAGAAATACAAAAACTAATGATGCATTTTATGTATAACACAATAAAAAAATAAAAACAAATGGCACTTACTGTGCATGAATCAGTGCTAAAAATACTATATATTTAATTATTGAATGTACCTCTAATTTTAGTGATGTAATGTTTCCTTATGTGTTATCATCCAAAATTTATCTGACTTTTCCTCCGTAAGTCTCCTTGTTTGTGGTTTTCTGTGACTTTCAAATCTTGATAAGATTAAAATAAATTTGGCCTTTTTTGTTGGTGGGAGGGTAAAAGTGAAAGGAGGTAAGTGCTTGTTAGTTGTTCTTTCCAAGCATTCTGGGGATTCTCCCTGTGATATTGAGGGTGGGGGTGGGGATATTCTTCAAACTAGAATTGTGGAAATTCTAGTGTTTCCTAGGTGCCTGCTCAGCATTAGTCTGGGAAATATGCATAATTTCAATTTTATTAAGTTCAGCAATGAAATATCTATTGATAAAAGGGAGAAAATACATAAATAAGGCAATGTATATAGCCCTTTAATTTAATCTATATTATTTACCAGCATTGTATGTGTCAATTACGATGTAGGAGATTCTGGATGGTTAACCTCTTCTTCATATATAATTAATGAATCTTCTAAAAACTGTTAAGGTTGGGAAATAGGGATAATCTAAACCTGTTAAGATCACAGGGGATCATTTGCTTTAGAGGACTAACAAAACAAACAAATCAAGTATTTCAAGATGTGATGTCCAAGATACAGAATTTTTTTCAAAACAAAATCTTAAAAACAAAACCTGTACAAGAAAGAAAATGTAGTCCAAGGGCACTGAATGAATCAGCTATTACAAAAGTGTAAACTGGATGCTAATTTCACAAAAATATCATAAGTATATTGGGGAAAGGTGGGGAAGAAATAAGTGTGTGTGTGTGCATGCATTTATATCTTATGTGGAAAATTATCTTAAGTTTTCATCATAGGAAATCAATATTGTCAAAAATTGAATAATTAAAAAAAGTAGTCAAAGATGATCACTTAGAGACACATATGTGTTATATACATATATATAAATATATACTTATAAATACACACACACACACACACACACGTCGGTGTGGCTGTAATGATGAGTTTAAACCTCCTCGCTTAGGTTAGACTTTGGCTCCATGCCTTACTGGCTCTATAACTTTGGGCAAAAGTTACTTACCTTTCTCTGTCTCAATTTCCTATCTAGAAAGTAGGAATTTCCTATCTAGAAAGGCAGCCTTGTAGCTGCCTTGTATAAGAAACAATAAGTTAATGTTAGAAGGTTACTGGCACATAATATACACCAAAAAAGTATTTGTCCACTAAAATAAGTTATATGTTCTTAAATTATTATATAATTCTTTTTTTTAATTAATTTTTTATTTTTTATAAACATATATTTTTATCCCCAGGGGTACA